>NW_025423298.1:219862-378956 GCF_020497125.1 Mauremys mutica
CAGAATCATGGTGTACAGGTGCTGCACTACATAAAGTAGTTGTGACCGAGTGGTTAAGGTGATGGACTAGAAATCCATTGGGGTCTCCCCGCGCAGGTTCAAATCCTGCCAACTACGCAAGCGCTGCACTGTTGTTGTTGTTATTACTGTAGACTTAGTGCAAAGTGGAGCCAGATCTATTTTCACTCTGTCGACACTTAAAATGCTGCTGTGGCACTGCTATAGCACTCTGGCGCAGGCAGTGACTGGAGGAGTTTTCCCATCCGTGTAATAGCTACATTGGCAGAACAATTCTTACTTTTCTTTAGCACTATCTAACCAGGGCTTAGGTCACCTTAACTCTATGGTTTTGGGGTTGTGGGTTTTTCACACCCTGAGAGACGTCGCTCTGCCAGTGAAGTGCCCAGCGTACACCAGCCCTTAGATCCCTCTTGGTATTTCAATGCAGGCTCTGACCTGTGAGAGGAAAACATCAGCTCACAAACACAGAGACTGAATTCCCTACATTTAATCTCACTGCACTTTCCAGAAAGTCACGAAATTCAATTCATTCTTGCTAGGCCAGAGAAAAAATAAGTGACACCAAGTTTTTGGCTTGATTAAATAAAATTAAGTGTTTAATTAATATAGTAAAAATATGTTCTGATTCCTCTAACTAACACCATAGCGTGAAATATGAACAGAGACAAACCTTGTCAGCAAAGGCTCATTTCCCAAATGATCCTCAAAATGTTACTAATTCCCACCCCTCCTCCACAGGAGCTCTGTGCAGTGTAACTGTTCTGCAGGCAGCTTCCCATTAAATGCTGTTGTGGGACATTCCCAGGCCTGGAAATGTACCAACGACAGAATTTGAAGAGCAAACCTGGCTCCCCACACCAGGCAGGATTTGAGTGTTTTGTCCCTGTCACTTAGTCTTTGTCAATAGTACAGACGCCCTGGGCAGGACTTCAGGCTCTGCTTGAGGGATCCTGGCACAGGGGCTTGGGGGAGAAAGGATGGTAGATTCTCACCTGTGCTCTGGAGAGGAGGTAATAATTGAAGGGGGCATTTCTGACTCCTCACCTCCTCAGTGTCCCCTGGGCTGGAATTCTACATGGCCAAATGAGGGGGTGATGCCATTTGGTTAACGAAAACCACTGCTCCAGGTGAGGCTTGAACTCACAACTTCAGCATAGCTCCTCTCAGCACTGCCCTATAAGTAGTGTGCGCTAACCAATTGTACCACTGGAGCACCTGCTAACTTTGTTTTTCCTAGTCCCCTAGGTTGATAAAGCCAAGGAGTGACCCAAAACATTCTCAGTGGGGTTGAGAGCAGGTAGCGACAAGTGTTGTACTCGGTGGGGTGGATTCTTCTTAAGGGTTCCAGGCAACATTTGACCCTTTTGTTCTTCCCTGTGTAATAACAGAGCTGGTTAAGACTCAATGGAGAGTCTTGCTGCAGACCAACAGATCTGAAATCACTGAGAACCAGCTCTAAGCATTAGTCCTGCTTTGGGACAGTGTCTCTCATGCAACAAACTGCCCAGTCTGCGCTAGCAGTGAGGCTCCCTCACTAACAGCTGAGATCAGGGAGAGCTGTGTGAAGTGCAGGGCCCCAGGGCTGCCTGAACAGGGGGGAACAACATCCCAGGGCTTTTAAAAATGGGAGGGCTCTGCCTTGCCACTTTGTAATGACCGTAAGGATGGGGGAGGGGATGGAGAGCAGTGAGCGGGAGGAGGCGTCTTGGGGGAAGAGGCAGTGTAGGAGTGGGGCCTTGGGGAGAAGGGGGGGCAGGGGCGTGGCCTTGACTGGAAGGGGTGAGGCTACTGTTTGGGCTCGGGTGGCCACTAATTTTAGGCAGGGCTGCCCGGGGTGGGCAAGTGGGGCAATTTGCCCCAAACCCCGGGCCCCACAGGGGCCCCACGAGCCCTGGCCGAGAATCCCTTCCCTGGCTAGAGGCGCCTTTTTAATTTGTATTCATCCGGCAGTGGTCTGGGTCTTCGGCGACACTTCAGCGCCACTGAAGACTCGGATGCCGCCCAGTGAGTACAAGCGCCGCAGCGGGTGGCACCTTTTTTATGTCCGCTCCCATGTTTTGCCCCAGGCCCCCGAATCCTCTGGGCGGCCCTGCTTTTAGGGAGCCTGTTCCACTCCTGGTGGGACCACAAGACAGCCCAGAGGAGAGAGGGTGGCCAGCAGAGCGGTGACTGGGGAACGGCAAGTGGCCGGCAATGTGGCCAGACAGCGGAGGGAGAAAGGGGCTTTCCCACCAGGAGGTGAGAGTGAACTCTGGGTTTTCACTGACCCAGGACAGCAGCTGTAGGTGAGGTGCAGTGAAGGGAGGGGCACATCCACAGAGCTTCTGGTGTCTGGATTTAGGAGCCCAAGGCACAAGGCCACTGCCCAGCGCACTCTGGGTGGGTGTTTTGCTCATAATGTTGTGTTATGAATCCTGATTGTGGTGTTTTCCCAAGTTAATACAAGGTGATTTTCCTCCTTTAGTTTCTTTTCTACACTCAGTGGTTGTGAGTGGGGAAAGTATCGCCTCTTAGAGGCACCCAGTGGCCAGGGTTAGTTTCCCCAGGTTACTGGGTGGGGGCTTAAGCAGACTGTGTGTTGTATTGTTGAAGAGGAGCCCCAAGCTCCCAGACAGGGAATGGTAACTTCAACCTTCAGAGTAAGAGCCAGAGGTGCTGCCAGCTGAGCTAGCCAGGCCGCCTAAACGTATTAACCCCTTTCACCGCAAGAGCAAAGACCGGGTACTTCTGTGCTTCTCAGCAGCTGGGAAAAAGCCTCTTCAGGGAAATATCTCCTGCCCCACTGCCAAAAGGAGCCCCTTGAGTGGGAACAGTCAGAGGCCCCACTCAGGGGCTGGCCCTGCTTTCCTAACGCCTTGTGATGCTGGCTGCAGAACGAATGCTGGTCTGTGGGTGGCCTTCAGTGCCGGTTCGGCATGGCAGGGAGCAGGGAGCAGGCTGGCCGGGTGTCTCTGTGGCTGTCTGCTGGCCACGCATAGGCATGGTTCTCTCCTCCTCTTGCCCTGCCCTCGGTTGCTCTGTGGCTTTTAAGCCTTCCCTTGGAGCTGTCAGCACCAGCCGCCTCTGCTCCAGGTGCCCAGAGGAGGAGAGGTGCTGGGCTCCAGCCTGGGACTCTTCCGTCCTCCTGCCTAGCCCTGACTATGAAGCCTGGCCCTGACACTCCTTCCTTTAAATGCCATGTGGGCAAGAGGAAGAGGGTGGCAGCTGCAGGGACCAAAGTTACGGACATCAGGTGAAGCAGCGAGAAGCAACCATCTGGTCAACCCACAGGAATCTCTAGCCAGGCTGTTAAGTTCTAGGACCCCAACTTATAGATGCCATCAGCCCATTGAACCAGCCAGACCAGAGACCTGTCTCCAGTGGGCATCAGTCGCCCAGCAGGAGGGAAAAACCTCACTCTAGTTCACCCTGAGAGAGGGTAGCCAAGCACATTGAGCTCCAGGGCTTTGCAGCAAAATCACATATCACCAGGAGGTCCCACTGAGATTTGAACTCAGATTCCAGGGTTCAGAGCCCTGAGTGCTGCCCATCACACCATGGGACCTGCTACTTTTTCATTTTCTAGACCCCTGTGACTCTCAGCTGGCTGGCTTCCACTCTGCACTTATTGCTTCCCACCAGTGGCTTCCTCTCGCAGGACTCTCTCTCCTCCTCCAGCGACTGTGGTCCTGCTCTACCGGACCCGTGGGTCCTGCCCTGAGTCCCTGCATCCCCCTGCTTTGTCTCCATTCCCTGTAGGCGTTCTTTGTCCCAAGGACACTCTATCAAGCACGTGGCATAGAAAAACCTTAAAGTTCTGTCCACAGGCAGGTCCCTGCATACCTTGCTGAGGCACAAGGCGTATCTGCCTTCTCTCAATGGGTCGATTGTATAGCTGATGGCCCTTAATGACCCATCAAACAGGCTAGACAAAACTGACACCAACTTGTCTGGGGTGTTCCCTGGAAGCAGAGCACAAGTTTGAAATACAGGCAGCATAGAGCCAATATTCATAACGTCAGCTACAAAAATGATACACATCTAGAGATAGCATCATTATAATCAGCCAATCAGAACCTCTCCATAGACCCCTTACACGACAACCTTTCTACCATATTAGCTGCAAATACAGAACAGTGGTCCCAACGGTGATCTATACAGTTACAGATTATGTCAATAACGTCACAGGAGGTGACACGGCATCAATGAGACTGATGCTGGAATACTGCCTCCAGTTTTGGTGTCCTCATTTGAAAAAAGATGTTTTGAAATTGGAGCTGGGGCAGCAAAGAGACACCAAATGTTCTGAGGGCTGGAGAAAAATGCCTTCTAGTGAGCTACTGAACAAGCTCAACCTCTTTCGCTTATCAAAAGAAGATTGGCAGGTGACATCAATGAAGTGTTGAATTGCCTTAATGGAGAGAAAAGATTGGCTATTAAAAGGCTCTTGAATCTAGCAGAGAAAGGCATAACAAGACCCAATGGCTGGAAGGTGAAAAGAGACAAATTCATATTACAACTAAGGCACAAATATTCAACAGCGAAGATGATTGACAACAGGAACAAGCTACCAAGGAAAGTGGTGGATTCTCCATCTCCTGATGTCACTTAATGAAGACTAGATGCCTTTCTGGGATGTGTTTGCCCCAAAAGTAGCTATTGTGTCATACAGAAGGCGTGTGATATGAAGGGGGTCAGATTAGATGCTCTAATGGTCTCTTCTGGCCATAAAGTTGACTAATTTCTGAAAAATTGAGTGTAGTATTGGGAGCAGCATCTGATATTTTCCTGTCTAGCCGGCTTGCTTCCTAGAACGAACGCTCCTTGAGTGGGGATGATTCACAGGGAGTAGCTCAAACCTCCAAAGTGCCTGGGCAGGGGCAGGACATTAGCACAGCAAGGGAGGGGTGTGGCAGTGACATCACAAAGGCCTTTTGCAGGACCTCAGACTATTGGTCAAAGGTGGTGGGGAGGTGGTGACCTCAGAGAGATGCTGACATCAGCCAGGCAGGACAGGGGCGAGTGGTCAGGGAAACCTCAGAGACCCCTGTGGCTTTGCTTCAGCAAGTCTCCTTCTCCAGGTCTCTCTTTGAGGACAGAGAGAGTATTCGGGTTCACAGACGTGAGTGCCAGGAGGAACCTCTTTTGAGTTTTCTTCCCTTTTAGTGATTTTACTAGAAAACAGCCGTCCCTGTTTAGAAGGTAAGAGCCTCCTCGAGGTTTCCTATGGGCCAGGCAGACGATCCAGCATGAGGGGGCAGAGGATGTGTGGTTGGGGGGAGGAAAAGCCTTGGGCTGCACTGGGGGAGCGCAGAGCAGGGGTGACACCCCAGAAACCTGCAGCAAAGGGATGGACAGGTGGGCTGGGTGGATAGAAGAGGCAGCGAGCCTAAAAGTGGAGTGGGGTCTAGTGGTCAGAGCAAGAAGGCAGCTGGGCGCCAAGACCTCTAGGTTCTATCTCTTGCTCTGGGAGCAGAGGGGGGTCTAGAGGTGAGAGCAGAGGGACTGGGAGCCAGGACTCCTGGGTTCCATAGTAGAGGCTGCTTTTTCCTGTGTCTCCGTCCCTACAGATCCCAGACCAGCCCCCTAGCAGAATCTGACTGGGGGAGGGGGTTGCCCTGCCACTCCAGACTCGTGATTTGAACCCCTTCCTCCACGGGCTCTGACATCATGGAATCTCCACCCAAGTCAGAAAGTAGGAGCCCCTCCCCACATGTGGAGGAAGCTAGTGAGTTTCTTAGGGGGTCTCTGGCGGAGGTGACGGCACCCACCAGACACCCACTCATGGTTGCAAGGAGACCCTCCTGCACAGCCCCCTGCTACGAGGGGCCGGGGGCGCCCAGTCAGGGTCAGGAGGTGAGATGGGGTCGCAGTGGCAGGAAGGGGGCAGAGCTGGGGGTGGTGCAAGGTCTGGTGCTGGCTACACGGCGAAAAACACACTGCTCCCCCACAACACACACACACACACACCCGCCTCCTGGTGTTGGGAGGGGAACAGGAGAAAGGACAAAAGAAGCAAGAGACAAAGAGAAAGGGAGAGGGATGGCTGGATGGAGGAAAAGGTGAAACAAAAAGGACAAACCCTAATGTCCCCAGTGATTCTAAGGGACAAAATCCCAGGTGCGGAATAAAATTCTGCCTCCTTAAGCTCGTGTTTTCCATGCCTAGAATTCAACAGTCACCAGATGGATCAGACTGAACAGGTTTCAAACCTCGAGGAGGCTCTTACCTTCTAAACAGGGACAGCTGTTTTCTAGTAAAATCAGGAAAAGGGAAGGAGAAAACTCGAAAGAGGTTCCTCCTGGCGCTCACGTACGTGAACCCGAATACTCTCTCAGTCCTCAAAGAGAGACCTGGAGAAGGAGACTTGCTGAAGCAAAGCCACAGGGGTCTCTGAGGTTTCCCTGGCCCCTCGCCCCTGTCTTGCCTGCCTGATGTCAGCATCTCTCTGTGATGTCACCACCTCCCAACCACCTTTGACCAATAGTCTGAGGTCCTGCAAAAGGCCTTTGTGATGTCTCTGCCACACCCCTCCCTTGCTGTGCTAATGTCCTGCCCCTGCCCAAGCACTTTGGAGGTTTGAGCTACTCCCTGTGGATCACCCCACTCAAGGAGCATTCATTCTAGGCAGCAAGCCGGCTAGACAGGAAAACATCAGCTGCTGCTCCCAATGCTACACTCAGTTTTTCAGAAATTAGTCGCCTTTATGGTCAGAAGAGGCCATTAGAGCATCTAATCTGACCCCCTGCATATCACAGGCCTCCTGTAGGACACAATAGCTACCTTTGGGGCAAACACATTCCAGAAAGGCATCTAGTCTTCATTAAATGACATCAGGAGATGGTGAATCCACCACCTTCCTTGGTAGCTTGTTCTTGTGGTGAATCATCCTCGCTGTTGAATATTTGCATCTTATTTGTAATATGAATTTGTCTTTTTTCACCTTCCAGCTACTGGGTCATGTTATGCCTTTCTCTGCTAGATTCAAGAGCCCTTTAATACCCAATCTTTTCTCTCCATTAAGGCCTTTCAACACTTCAATGAAGTCACCTTTCAATCTTCTTTTGATAAGCTAAACAGGTTGAGCTCGTTCAATAGCTCACTAGAAGGCATTTTTCTCCAGCCCTCAGAACACTTTGTGGCTCTTTGGTCATCAGACTCCTGAACTGCAGCTGGATGTGGCTCTTGTTCTTCTGCACAGCACAGCTCCTGGAGAAGAGGGATCTGCAAATGTACATTCATATGATACCTTTGTTTAACTGATGAAAACATAAACTAGACACTTAGAGGATTGGAACTGATTTTAGCTGATGGACAGCTTTGCTAGGTTTTTATGCATTTGGACAGTGAAATGTTGAGTGTTTACATTGATATCAAGCACCCCGCGTATAGTGGAGCCCCTGAACATAATGGACAATGGAAATGAAAATGTTTTCCTTTTTTTAAAAAAAAGAAAGAGGGTTATAAGAGAACACTGGGGTTTGAACTGAGGACTATTTGAACTGCAGTCAAGCACTCTACCACTGAGCAATAGCCCCATGACACTAAGAGTGTAGAATCGTGATGTCCAGGACTTTGAAGGACAAACCCAGATTCATCGAGCTCCTTTGCCATTCCCAGACCACAGGTGGTTTTAAAAATGGGGTTTGATTAAACTTCTTAAATGTGGCAAACACCACAGCTTGCGCACCCA
Source organism: Mauremys mutica (assembly GCF_020497125.1). NCBI lineage: Eukaryota > Metazoa > Chordata > Testudines > Geoemydidae > Mauremys > Mauremys mutica. The sequence continues at coordinate 227,556 of NW_025423298.1, forward strand.
CCGATATAGCTTCTCCCACTGACATAGCTGCCACCTCTTGGGAAGTGTATTAACTGCACCCCCAGGAAAACTCTTTCCCATCAGCATATAGCAGTGGTTCTCAAACTGAGAGTCAGGACCCCAAAGTGGGATGTGACCCTGTTTTAATGGGGTCACCAGGGCTGGCATTAGACTTGTTGGTGCCTGGGGCTGAAACCAAAAGTCTGAGCCCCACCACCCAGGGCTGAATCCCTCAAGCTCTGGTTTTGCCCTCCCCTAACTGGGGCAGGGCTCAGGCTTTGTCTCCTCTGCCTCTGCTCAGTGTAGAGGGGCTTGGTGTGTCTTTCTAGGGTCATGTAGTAAGTTTTTTTTGCAAAAAGGGGTTATAGTGAAAGGAAGTTTGAGAAACCCTGGCATAGAGCCTCTGAATATGTCTAGACTTGGCTCCCTGTGGCAGATCAGACACTGAAAGTGCAGCCATGGAGACACCACACCCCAGCCTTGCCTAGCAGGCAAGAATCCAACCTCCACAGACAAATACCTGTTGCTTTCTAACCCATCTCCCTAAGCCACCACCACTTAACAAAGGGGCTTTTCTACACTATGGTTCTGGTCTCACTGAAGGGTCATTTCCAATTGTTTGCTCAGACCAGCATTAGGGGAAATGGTGCCCTGGGCAAAGCTTGTACTTTGGCACTTCCCCATTGCCCCTGGACGATCCCCACTCCCCCTTTACCGCTAGCTCCTGCACTCCCAACCCTTGCACCTCCTTCACCCCTAACTCCTGCCCCCTCCTGTGCCCCCTTTGCCCTTAACTCCCTGTGCCACCAGCCATTGCCCCTCTCCTGCAGCCCCTTCACATGGCTCCAGTGCTGGGGGCCCCGCACTTGTTCTCCCTTTCCCTGGGCTTTGGCATCACTAGCCCCTGATTAGCGAGTAGGGTTCAGTGGTTCCCAAAATGTGGGGCATGACTCCTAGGGGGACACAGAGGAACATTTATGGAGTCAATGAAATCAGTTGAGCTTCTTCAGTCTCTCGCTGGAGACATTTCCCTTGTTTTTAAAGGCAAAAATCCTGATCTTTCCAATGGGCGCTGCTGCTTCAATGTTCAGTTTGGGGAGGGATTTGGCTGCACTCAGAGATCTGCCCGCGGGTTACAATCTGCGAGCTGAAGGGTCGAACGCAAACAGCGTTTAGATGGGACCGTTAGTGCCGTCCCCGTGTGGCCAAAGTTCAGAACTGACCAGCAGAGTTTACAGCTGGAGCCTGGGACGCTCCTGAACAAACTGGGCCCAAAGCCTCTCGCGTGGGACCCTCGCTGTGCGGTAGGAGGCGGAGGGAAGCTGATTGTCAGGGCTCAGGGCTGCACCCTGCCATGCTGAGCCGGTGTCTGTGCTAAGCTCGGCATCAATCAGGTGATTCTGGGCAGTTCGGGGTCCCCGGGCTCCCACAGGAGGGTGAAGCAGGTCACCCCTGGAGCAGGTTAAAGCTGCAGGTTGACAGTGGGGTTGCTGCTCCTGTGAACAGCTGCTGTAGCACCGCCTGGGCAGGACAGGGAGAGCCAGTTATACCCCCCCCCCAGCCTGTATCGGGGGATGGGAGCACTCACACCCTGGGGACCCACCCACCAGAGATCTACTGGGGGGGAGAGTGGCACCCACACTCAGCCTGGGCCAGACAGGGAGACACAATTCCCCTTTACAGATCTGACAGACAACCTTCCTCCCACTCCCTCCACACAATGTTCTTATTTGGAGGTGAAGCCAGGGAAATCACATGGAGGATTCTTATCTGGGGAACTGGGGGGACCCACTTACCACCAGAGATTCTTAAGGGCAGGAGGAACAGGGACTCCCACCTCTGTAGCATGGGGGTGGGTCGCCTGCTGGGATCATCGGGGCATATTTCACCTCGTCAGCTCCCTGCCATTGCCTTGGGGGGCCCTTGTTCGCTGCCTCTGGTACCCAGTTTAGCCTCCTTCCTGAGGGCTGAAACGCTTTGATCTGTCTAAGGTCTGTGGGATCAATACGTGTCATGGTGTAATTCTGTGTTATTCGGGGGTCAGACTAGCTGAGCTAATGGCCCCTTCTGCCCTTAAACGCCATGAAAACATTTCCCTGGTTTCTCCTTGCGCCTGACAGACACCACGGTGAGGGGCCCAATAGAAGATCCTGGACACAGCGCTCTGGCTCTTACTTTACTTGGGGACGTCAGCGCTTTCCTAGCAAAGCTGCTGCTAAAGCACTGGATTTGGGGAACTGTTCGGCTCTGATTCAGAGATCTGCCTGCGGGGTGTGAACCTGCCACGAGGAGTGGGAAATGCAACCAGCAACAGGAGGCGTTGGCTGAGCTCCAGGCTGCCCCCGTGTGGCCAAAGCTTAGAACTGAGCAGCGGAGTTTAAAGCTGGCGCTGGGAAGGACCTGAACACACGGGGCACGAAGGCTCCTGCGTGTAACACTTGTTGGGTGGGCAGCTGGGCGTAGCTGATTGCCAGGGTTCAGGGCTGCACCCCGGGGTGCTGAGCAGGTGTCTGTGCTCAGGTTGGCCTCGCTATGATGGTTTCTGGAAAGTTTGGGGTCACCAGTCTCCCTAAAGAGAGAGGAGCCAGGTCAGCCCACGAAAGGAGACCGGCAAAACTCTGGTACCAATTGACCGTGGGACTGCCCCTGTGAAGAGCCACTGCAGCCCCGCCAGGGAGAGCCGGTCTCTCTTTATGCAGCCCCCCGCCCCCGCCACCATTCCTCAGGATGAGGGTTGTACTCAAAGATCTGTGCCCCGTGTTTTCACCTCCATGTGAAGCGCACAGTGCAAATAACCCTCAGCGCATCAGCTCAGTTCCAGGCTCCACTTCCACCGGCTCATGCAAGATGGTGCAGAGGAGCCCCTGGGTGGCTGTGGGCCTGGGGAGGATGGCTTTTGATTTTTCGGCTTGACCGCTACGGGCAGCAAGGCCAAAAGTCAGATGGCCGGCTCTCCCGTCCACCACACTCATCAGGAGCCCTTAGTCGACAGGCTCGGAGAATGCGGGCATCGCCCCCCCTACCTCTCGCATGCAAAGCGAGCGCTCTGCCGCTTGAGCTAATTCCCTGCAGCTGGCCTCACTCTCAGGCACCGGGCAAAAAAAGGCAAGAGCTCTGTGGCCTTAAGCAGAACACAGCCTGAAATGGGGGGGAGGGGTGCGTGCTACCCAGAGCTGGGGAAGGGGGTCCGAGTCCCAGCCACGCTCCTCGGCACAAACACCAACGCTCCCTCCCTGGAGTGTGTCTGGGCTGAGAGTTAGCCCCTGAAACAAGCACCAAGCTTCAGAAGACAACGCAGGGATAGATCACTTGACGATTGCCTGCTCTGGCCATTGCCTCTGAAGCGCCTGGCATCGGTTACTGTCAGAAGACGGGATAGTGGCCTAGCTGGACCATCGGTCTCACCCAGGAGGGCCGTTCCTATCTTCACCACTTTCCTCTAACCCAAGGAAAGCCCGGAACAGGCCCAGCTCAGCAACTCTAGCAGACTCCCTGGCCCCTGGCCAAGCATACAGCAAAGCGACCCTGCCTCCGCCAGGATAGACAGCCACCAACTCCCTCTTCCAGACCAACGCAGCCCTTCCCCGCTTTGGCTGTCTCCAAGCTGTCTGCGTGCTCTGCTCTGCTCCACGGCTGCCATGCTGCCTGAGATCAGGAGGCTGCGAGGTCTCACGGTCTCAGCTGAGCTGGTATCGCATGCCACCCCGCCCATCTCTTCATTCTCTTCATGGACCCCTGGGATGTGAGTAATTCTGTATTTGAGTGGCTCTCCCTCCCGGCCAATGAGCTTGGCGTAGACTAGCAGGGAGGGAGGAGGAAAGGGATTGTGCTCCAGTGAGAGCTCAGAAAGAAAGGTGCAGGTCCCCCACTAGAGCCCAGCCCAGCAGAGCAAAGCAGAGCAGAGCAGGCTGGAGAATGTGTATATGGGTCTGACTACTTCTCCCATTCTCTTCCATTTGAGCTAACTTCCCCCAGCTGTCTCCAGCCTCCCAGTCAGCGCAAGGGGGAGAAGGGCCGGGGAGGAAGAGCTTTGTGCTCCACAAGGGCTGGCTTTCTGGGAAGCCAAGCGGGGAGAGGGATGGAGGCCACTGGAGGAGCTAGGCCGGCTGACTGTCCATGGCTTCTAAAAGAAGGGCAAGAGAAGGTCCTGGAGCTGCCTTGCCGCTGGAGAATGCGGGCATTGATCCCGCTGCCTCTCGCATGCAAAGCGAGCACTCTACCACTTGAGCTAATTCCCCTACCTTGGCAGGTGGTGTCTCGATCCATCCATTCGATAACGGAGGCCACATCGTTCCCCACGCCAGCCAGTGACTCCTTCCAAAAGGGTCAGGCAAGGCAGACATTGCCATTGGCCGGCTAGCTCAGTTGGTTAGAGCGTGGTGCTAATAACGCCAAGGTCATGGGTTCAAGCCCTATGCTGGCCACTCCGGGAGGGAGAGGGTGGCTTCTGCTCTTTTGGCTGACTGCTAGGGGTGGCAGAGGCCACAACCAGGTGGGCCTGGAGCGGGCAAGAGCCCTGCTGGGCGCAGGCGCCGGGCAGGACGAAGCTCCTGATACCTCCCTGGGCTCCTCGCTCCACCTGCTGCCTGAAAGGAACTTGGAGACGGGTGAGCCCGGCCGGCTGCCTTCCAGGCTCATAGGAGGCCAGGCTTGAGCTGCCCGCCCGCGAAGCCAAAATCGCAGGCCTGCCGGCTCGCCCCCATTGTCCACAGAGGGTTGACCTGATGGCCCGAATTCTTGCCGGCTGCCAGCTCCACCCAAATGTACCCGACGCCGGATCACGCTCCCCAGCCCAAGCCACAGAGGAAGGCTTAATACTCGGCACCCCAACCTAGGGGAGAGGCTTCACACTCCGCCGGCGCAGGGTGACCTTTGGGACTTCCCTGGACACCATCCTCCCACCGCCCACAGCCAGACCCCCCAAGCCCACCCCTCCGACAGGAAGGAGCAGGAGGACCACTCCACCCAGTGGCACCACCACTCGAAGTCAGCTTCACTTGCTTTCTCTTCTACCCCTTTCCTCCCAAGTTATGCGTGCCTCACGGGAGCTGGCCCTGGGAAGACGCAGGCACCGCACTCTGACTGGCGCAAGCCAAACGCCCACACCGAGAGTTTAGCACGGGCTCTTGAGGCACTGGAGGAACCCCATGCAGACGCACTGACGGAGCTAAGCTTTACGGCCAAGGGCCCTACCTGTGCAGAAAGCCAACTTGCTTGTGAAAAAGACTCCTCTTTCGGCTCCCCTTCCAAACTTCCAAATGCCTCCAAATGGGAAAACACACACACTGAAACACCCAAACGGTCCTAACGCTGGGGCCAGGCGAAAAAGAAAAGCAAGGAAAAGATTTCTAAATGGCCACCCTGCCAGAGTCGTACAGTTCCGCAAGTGAAACCCATGGGAGGGACATTACACAGAAAAGGGGAATGGAAAGCTGCCAAAATTGAGATGCTGTGGAAAGCTACAGCCCCATCGCTACTCCTACTCTGCACACTTCTTGCAACAGCTGATGAACGGCCAGGTGCTTTTCGCATCCAAGCCCACACCAGGGGAAGACCTTGAGAAGTTTCCCGTGGCTTGCCTGGTTCAGCTGGTCAGAGTGCGGCACTCGTGGAGGCCAGATGGTGCAGAAGAGCCCCTGGGTGGCTGTGGGCCTGGGGAGGATGGCTTTTGATTTTTCGGCTTGACCGCTACGGGCAGCAAGGCCAAAAGTCAGATGGCCGACTCTCCCGTCCACCACGCCCTTAGTCGACAGGCTCGGAGAATGCGGGCATCGCCCCGTCATATGTTTATTCCCCACTTCGAACTTTAGCATCCACAAGATGGGGACCTGCATGGGCCCCTCTCAACTTAAATCCTAGTTTAGATCTGGTAAAGCTGCCACCCTCTAGAAGTTCCAGTGTCTAGCACACGCCCTGTTCCCCCAAACCTTCCCTGGGGAACACAGATCCAAACTCCTTGACTCGTAACCCTAAGGGAAATAAACCATTCCCCCACCTTCTTCCCCCTCTCCTAGTTGTTGGGAAAGATACCTTGATTCAAACTCCTTGAATCAAACAAAGAGGGATTCACTTTTCCCCCTCCACTTCCCCTGAAAATCCAAACAAGGGAAGAAATTAATCAGGTTCTAAAAAGAAAAGGATTTTATTAAAAGAAAGAAAGAAAGTACACTATCTCTGTAACACCAGGATGGAAAAACCACGAGGCGTGCTGCAGGATAGCCCCTCCCCACCAAAAAGCAATGCCGTGACCCGGATTCGAACCGAGGCTGCTGCGGCCACGGCGCAGAGTACTAACCACTATACGATCACAGCCAGGCGCTGGGGGTACAGGAAGCAGCACACTGGAAAATGCTCAGCTCTGTGCTCCTGGGGCGGCCACCTACCTCGCCGGCGGCCACAGGTCTTTCTCAAGTCTCCCCATTACAGTCACAGGTCAAATGCTGAGCAAAGGAAAAAAGACAGGAAGCCAATCCCATGCCTGTCCCTTTTTCTGTCTTCCTCCACCCCTGGACCGAGTCCCTCCCCGTTTGTCTGGGCCATTGTCCTCATGCCCCTGGCCAGCCTATTTCCCTTTGCCGCTCTGAAACGTGCCAGCCCCGAAGCTGGGCCCGGGGGCGGAAGGCCAGGGAGAGGCTTTGGCTAGGGCCAGCATGTCCTTGCGAGGTAATTGTCTCTCTGGAGGTGAAAGTCATCAGTGCGGGGTGTGAAGGGAAGTGGCCGTAGAAGGAGAATGGAAGGCATGGGGTGGGCAGGCCAGGGATTTCTTTGTTCCCCCCTTGAAAAGGGGTCACCTTCCCCGCCAGTGAATCAAACCCCGGTCTCCCGCGTGACAGGCGGGGATACTCACCACTATACTAACGAGGAAAGGGGCACGGGGAGGGGCCCCAGCTCCCACAGACCAGCCTTGGTCAGTGTACACCTACACCGTCGCATGGGCCCCAGCAGGCAACAGCACCCCTGGCCCTCTTCTGCTTCCCAAAGGCTTTGGCCGCAGCAACAGCCCTGGGAAAAGCCCTGGCCCTCCTCACCTGCCCTTGCCCAGCAGGACGCCTTTCGGGGCCTACACCGCTCCTCACACAACACCCGCCTGGGACCTTGCCCTCACCTACCAGCTCAGCAGCACCTTTCTTCCTCTCAAAACCTCCTCTTGCCACCCTCCCCCTTCCACACTTCACACTCACCTCATCACAAACTCACCCACGGCCCCTTTGGCTTCTCAAACGCCTCTGGAGGGACGCAGCTTCCCAGGCACGCAGATCCGGCTGATGGCTCCCAAGTGTGCAAGTCCGTCCCCGCAGAGCAGCCTCATAGTGTGACCTTGAAGAAACTGTGGAAAACGGGACAGGGGTGGGGGGGTAATAGGCTCCTATATAAGAAAAAGTCCTCCCGGACCTGCCTGTCCCTTTAAACATGGGACATCTGGTCACCCTGGAGCAGTCCCGCACTCCTGCTCCCCGGTTGGTGCGTTTGTAACCCGGGGGCTGAAGCCGACGCGAGAAAGGGAATTGAGCGAGCTGGGAGCTCTCCGGCGCCACCTGCTGGGAGCAGAGGGAAATGACTGAGCGGCGTCCTGGCTAATTTAAATATCACCTGGTTCTCTGCCGGGTGGCTCCACGACAGAGCTCGGGTGTGGCCTGAGTGTGGCAGCACCTTATTTGCATATTAAAAGCGGCAGTTTGAGGCCATTGGGGTAAAATATGAGTAAGTTTTGGGGTTGGGACCCACATGTTTAGTGCAGGCTGTGGGGAGCCGGGCTGAGCAGAGCCTGCCCCGACGGGGTGTGTGGTCACCCTGAGCTGGGAGCGTGTGGCCAGACATGGGGAAGGGGCTGCGGGAGAAGCTTGGCTGTGGGAAGCAGAAAGTGTCTCCTTTCTTTTTTGGTGTTTGGGTGAGGTTTTTGTTACCTAATGAAGAGCAGTGGTGGGGGAGGGGAATTGAGACTCTGCTTTGGGGGTTGCTGTGGGGTGTAACACGAGCCACCCGGTGCTGGCTGCTGCTGTGGGGCATAGGACAGGTGGGGGGTGGGGGGGCTGTTTGGGGGCTTGAGATGAGGGGCGGTTCCTGGTTGGCTGGTGCTGTCCTGCCTAGTGTTTTTTGACAGCTAATCACCCATTGGCCCTTGCGTGGGGCGGGTCTCTGAAAGCTGGTCTCCCATTGGGCCCTCCCCAACTGACGTTTCTGACAGGCTCAGCTCCCATTGGTGACGTTGTCTTACAGCGATGCGGGGTGGAGCCGCCAGGGCCTTGTGCGCTCAGAGCTCAGCGCCGCCCGCGAGAAGCGGCGCGAGGCCACGCGGGGCGGGTCCCGCTGCCGGGCGGAGGAACCGAGACCGCAGCAGCGGCGCCGCCTCCCGCCTGGCGAGAAGCCGCAGCACCGGGGGGGGTCACAGGGCGCGAGGCGCTTCCGTGCGTGGCTGTTTTCTGCCGGTCGCGGGGTGACGGTTCCTGCCCGGGGCGGCCGCGGGGTCCCGATGGCAGCTGGGGGCTCTGGCGTCCGCCCGCCCGCGGCGGCTGGGAGCTGCGGGGCCACCTGCACTGGCCGGGGGCTGCGGCTTCTCCTCACCCCCCCCGCCCCGGTGACTGGGAGCTCCGGGCTCTGCCTGCGGTGTCTGAGCGCTGGGGGCTCCTCTCCTGCCTGGGGCGGCCGGGAGCTCCAGGGGCTTCGGCGCTGCAGGGTCTGTGAGCAATGACGTGGGGCTGCAGGGTCCTCCCGCCATCAAGGCCTGTTGGGAAATCCTGGGTCCGCTCACAGCGGCTGGGAGCTCTGGGGTCCACTCGTAGGAGCTGCAGGGTCCATAGGCAGTGGGGTGGGGCTGTGGGGGCTCCCCGGCCACCCATGGCTGCTGGGAGCTCCAGGGTCTGCCTGTGGGAGCTGTGGGGAGATGAGGGGTTTGGGGTGGAGGAGGGGGCTCCAGGCTGCAGGGTGGGGCCGAGGGATTCAGAGTGCAGGAGGGGGCTGTGGGTTGAGACAGGGGGTTGGGGACCAGGACGGGGTGAGGGCTCTGGGGTGAGGGCAGGGATGAGGAGTTCCAGGTGTGGGAGGAAGCTCTGGGCTGGGGCACGGGGGTGAGGGCTCTGGGGCTCTTCCTCCCTCCTGCCTTTCCATGACTATGAAACCTGGCCCTGACACTCCTTTCTTCAAGCACCATGTGGGCAAGAGGAAAAGTGTGGTAGAAAGCACAAGGGCCAAACTTGTGGGCATCAGAAATCCCAAACACCCAGTCAAACCATAGCCACTTCTAGACCCCATTCCAACCAAAGACCTGGCTCCAGTGGGTATAAGTCACTCAGCAAAAGGTAAACAACTCATTTTTATACAGCTGGAGATAGGAAAGCACTTGGATCTCCAGGGATTTACCATAAGGTCCCACTGAGATTTGAACTCAGATTCCAGCATGCCAACCATTACACCATGGGCCCAGCTTGTGCTAGTTTCTCTGAACATTGGTGACCCTATCATAGAATACCAGGATTGGAAGGGACCTCAGGAGGTATCTAGTCCAACCCCCTGCTCAAAGCAGGGCCAATCCGCAGACAGATTTTTATCCCAGATCCCTAAATGGCTCATCTCAAGGACTGAGCTCACACACCTGGGTTTAGCAGGCCAATACTCAAACCACTGAGCTCTCCCTCCCTCACAGGCCCAGCTTGTGTAAGGGGACTGTTGGCCCTTTACTAAAACTGAGTGGGATTTTTTTGGTTGGCTAGTTCCCAGTCCCAATAGAAGGGGGAAGGGTCAATGGGAAATCAGGCCCCTGAGACTGACAGGCCCCTGAGGCAATGGTCACCAACTGGTAGGGAACAAGTGAGAATTTGTTAATGAGTAAAATTCCTGGTGAAAATTGGCAAAGCTGTGGAGAGTTTGAAAAGTTCCAGTGAATTTACACATGAAGATACAAACAGAGAGACAAATAGAGAGAAAGAGAACATCACAGACTGCACAGGCCCACACAGACATAAACAAAAACCAAACCCACACAGCACACAGAGCCATATACACATAAGGGAAAGCCACACAAAACAGAACAAATCCAAACCAAAAAAATACAGCAAAAGCCCACAACAGGAAAGCACAAAAACCACATACCAAAACAATACTTAGCAAAAAACAATCTGCATGCAAAAGTCATACAGACACCCATGCATTCACACAAAACTATGCAAGGCATCTACAAAAATCACACAGGACCCACATGCACATCAACACGACAGACAAAAAAAAAACCCAACATACAGAAAGCCAGGCAGGGTTTGAGTCTCACAGCGAAGAGGGTGAGCACACAGGTGGTTTGGGGAGCAAAGACTGAGGGGGAGTCGGGGGCAGTGCTCTGGGCTCTGCTCGACTCCTTCTAACACAGGCGGCTGGTGGAGAGCAGAACCTGGTAGATCTGTGGAATCTGCCCTGCTCTCTGTAAAGCAAGGGGACCTTGGTGTCTTCTGAGTTGCAACTGTATTTTCTGCAGGGCAAAATGATTGGCAGAAGCCATTTGCTTAAAGGAAATTAGTGTTGTAGCTGAGGTTTAAACTCACAAGTTCAGCATGACTCCACTCAGCACTGCTCTGTAAGTACTGGGCACTAACCCATTGCACCACTAGACCCTCTTTCCAGGGGCTTGTCTCCATGTTTCATGGATGGATTAGCGGAGTGGGGGGGGTTGCATTAGCTAAAACAAATCCATATTAAAGGCTGCAGGATGGCAGCAGCAGAGGTGGGGAGCCTCCTTCCATGTGATAGAGCTGGTTCCCCCTTCCGTTGCTGAGGGGAAGGTTGGTGCTTTGAGCCCACCCGGGGCTGGAATGTCCCATGGGTGAGATTAATGGGACTCTTGGGAAGGGAGGGGAAGTCTTTTCTATTCCTGCCTAGCTCCATTGGTCTCCTGTGGCCCTTTCGGCTCTCTGCTCCCCTGTTGGGGAGATGCAGAGACAAGCCCCCATCTGGGTGAGTCACCGAGAGGCTGTGTCCCATGGCGAGTGTGGGGGAGAGGGGTAGGGGTGGGATGGGGCTCAAGGGGAGAAGGTTGTGTGTGACAGTGTGGGGGGGAGGGGGAGGGTGTGTTCCTTAGGATAGAAATGATGGAAAACACAGGGGAGGTGACAGTGAAGCCCCGTGTCTGAGTGTTATGACCCTGTGTGGTGCCGCCGTTCACCTTCCCCTCCTATGGGCTCAGCTTTCATTGAATCCAGCATTTTTTCACCTGTCCTCACCACAGAGGTGTCCCACATGCCTCAGCTACCGAGTGTCCCTCTGAGAGATGCCGAGGACTGGAACTGATTTCAGCTGCTGGACAGCTCTGCTAGGTCTTTATTCATTTGCACAGGAAAATGCTGAGTGTTTAAATTCTTTTCAAGCCCCCTGCCCCCATTCAGCGAACTCCTGAACATACTGGAGATGGGTCTGGAAATCGATTTTCATTTGAAAATGTTTTTAAAGGGAATCATTTGGCTTGGAAGTAGGAACCTATTATCCTGCAGGGAAACATTCACTCACTGACCTACACTCACAACAGTGTCCTGTATAGCCCAGAGCAGGAACAGTTTTTAACCTGGGGGTTAGTAAACGTTATCTCTGTACAAACACCACAGCTTACAAACTCCCCACCCCCGCTCTGTGTCACCAGAGCACAACAACAACTCTCCCTGGAGCACACACAGCTCCCCAGCTCCCTGCCCGTCAGTCTCTCCAGCATTGCTCCAATCCCTTAAAGCAGGGTCTCAACCTCAATTTACCTTAGGGCCAGTGCCAGTCCTCCAGTCCTCCCAGTGGGCCAATAATGTCACTCATACCGCCCAGAACCCGCCCCCCAAAACTCCGCCCCTCACCTGCCTAAGGCTCTGGGAGGGAGTTTGGGTGGGGGAGGAGGTCTAGGGTGCAGGCCCTGGGTTGGGGCTGGGGATTGGGGTGCAGGCTCTGGGAGGGAGTTTGGGGGTGGGAGTGAGTATATGAGGAGGGGGTGGGGGGAACAGGAGGAGGGGTGGGGGTGCAGGCTCAGGAAGGGGGTCAGGGGTGTGGCGCTTACCTGGGGCTCTAAGGCGGGGCGAGCTGGGGGGCCTCCACATGCTGCTGCCCCCAGGCATCACCCCCACAGCATCCCATTGGCCACAGGGGTGATCAGGCAGGGGCAGCGCGCGGAGGCACAGCCCCACCCTGCCCTGCCATGGAGAGGGGCCGGCAGCCACTGGAGCGAGCAGGCAGACGCTGCTCAGCTCTGCTGCACTGATATGGCCCCTGGAGGGGAGCGCCTGGGAGCGGCAGGTGGGGCCAAGGGAGTGACCTGGTCCCAAAACTGCTGGAGCCCCACGGGCGAGACCTGGGAACCAGGACTGCCAGCCAGACAAACACCTTTAAGAGGAGGCGTCCCTCTCCCTGTCAAAATCTGATCTTCCTCCTTCAGTTCAGTGACAGCCTGAATTGTTCCTTATCCCGGCAGAGCCAGAGGACTGAAAGCAGCAACATCAAACACCTGTGTAGCTCGCAGGAATGGACATAAACACTTCCTGGTATCTGAGGAGATGTTCAGCTTTGCCCTTGGTCAACTACAAGGCTAAAGGGAAAGGAGGTGGTGCCAGGTATAAAGAGTGAAACACGACACATCATAGTTATGCCCATGGTGGCTGCAAAATCTTTTGATGTACTTCTTCTTATCAGCAGTGTATTGTTTTCTCTGGAATCCGGGCCTTGACCAAGAAATTTGTAAAATAATCAACTGCCCCTGGTGAAGGCAATGGACTTGACACCCACTGGGGTGTCCCTACACAGGTACAAGTACTAACAACAGTGGCTGCCTTTTAGTCATAGATTTTAATCAGGGCAATAAATTGAAACAAACCCCTGTTAAATCATTTCTCAGCCCGAGTCCTTCACCCACATTCCATAGAGCATTGGGCCACCATGTGGACGTTTCATTTCCTGCCTCAGTTTCACACAGAGACAAAATTTCCTTTGCACAGATCCATAAAAAGCAAAACCTCCCTGTGTCTCTGGTCTGAGCCAGGGCATTCGATTCCATTGAACCCTTCTCTCCTGCAATGGCGATGGTCAGACAGAGGGGATGTGGCACCTGCATCCCTGCCAGGGAGATATTGGCTCAGCTCTTTCTTTCTGCTGCTGTTGTTAGTCCATGAAACATCAAGGGTGGAATGCAAGGCTGAGTTCACGCACCAGCCCTCAGTGCCCCAGAGAAATCCTGCCCCCTGCTATTGGAACAATGTGCTGGAGATTTGAATGGGAAAGGGACTGTCTGAATTGTCAGAGTGGGGAATGAACAACAATCTACAGCAAGGTCGTTCACACAAACACACTCTCATGCTGCTCCAGACGGAAGGGAAATGGGCAGGAATTCTCACTGTTCACCCAAGGACACACTTACACTGATGCGCAGCCGTGAGTGTGCTGGGGAAGCTGGTCTGAGCAAACAATTTGAAGTGACAATTCAGTGAGAACAAAATCATCATGCAGTGAAATGGCTGCATATCAAGTAGTTGTGGCCGAGTGGTTAAGGCGATGGACTAGAAATCCATTGGGGTCTCCCTGCGCAGGTTCAAATCCTGCCAACTATGCAAGCACTGTGCTGCTGTTGTTATTATTGCAGTCTTAGTGCCTGAGCATCCACAGTGCGAACTGGAGATAAATCTAATTTCACTCTGTCTACACTTAAAATGCTGCTGGGGCACTGCTATAGCACTTTGGAGTAGACAGTGACTGGAGGGATTTTCCCATCCCTCTAATAGCTGCATGGACAGAACAATTCTTCCTTTTCTTTAGCACTAACTAACCCAGGATTAGGTCACCTTAACTCTATGAGTTTGTGTGGGGGGTCACACCCTGGGAGACATCGCTTTGCCAGTTCAGTGCCCAGCGTACACCAGCCCTTAGATCCCTCTGGGTATTTCAGTGCAGGCACTGACCTGTGAGAGGAAAACATCAGCTCACAAACACAGAGACTGAATTTCCCACATTTAATCTCGCTGCACTTTCCAGAAAGTCACAAAATTCAATTCATTCTTGCTAGGACACAGAAAAAATAAGTGATACTAAGTTTTTGGCTTGATTAAATAAAATTAAGTGTTTAATTAATATAGTAAAAATCTGTACTGATTCCTCTAACTAACACCATAGCGTGAAATAGGAACAGAGACAAATCTTGTCAGTGACGACTAATTTCACAAATGATCTTCCCATTATTAATTTCCACATTGCCCCTATTGGAGGTCTGGGCATCTCCAGTGTCATTGCTCTGCGTTCACCTTCCCCTAGAATTGTTCTCGGACATTCGCTTTCCTCTGCAGCGTGGGGCACGGGTCACTTGCTGGAGGATTCCCTGCACCTTGAGGTCTTTAAGCCACAATTTGAGGACTTCAATAACTCAGACATAGGTTAGGGGTTTGTTACAGGAGTGGGTGAGTGAGATTCTGTGGCCTGCATTGTGCAGGAGGTCAGACTAGATGATCATAATGGTCTCTTCTGACCTTAAGTCTATGAATCTATGAATCTAGTCCCAAATTTGGAAAACTGTGCAGTTCAGAATGAGAATAGTGACCCCGTCTCCTTCCTGCACCTGCTCTACATTGCTCCACAGCAGCTTCTCCACCTGCAGAGTCACCCCAGCATGGCAGTGCAGCCGCCCAGGGTTCAGCAGGGGCCCCTGGCAAGGACAGTGGGTGCAGCTAACAGCCCGGTGTGCCCGGCCCTGAGGCAGCTGTAAAAAAGCAACCCACCCCCGCAGAAGTACAGAGACTGAATTCCTTAACTTTAACATCATGACCCCCTGTAGAAAGCCACACATCAGTTGTATTTTCACAGGGAGATGCAAAAATCAAATGACCATTTTTTAAGTTGAGTAAATAAAGTTGAGGAGATAGTTATTAACCTCCCAAAAATACACTAAAGATCCCTCAACATAACAGCTGAAGGTGAAATATGAACAGAGACAAACCTTGTCAGCAAAGGCTCATTTTCCAAACAATCCTCAAAACCCTTGTCCTGAGGAATTGGGGGGGGGGCTGCATAAAGAGAGACTGGCTCTCCCTGGCGGGTCTGCAGCGGCTCTTCACAGGGGTAGTTCCACTGCTAATTGCTACCAGAGTTTTGCATGCCTCCCTTCCTGGGCTGACCTGGCTCCCCTCTCTCTAGGGGAAGTGGCGACCCCAAACTACCCAGAAACCAGCATAGCGAGGCCAACCTGCACACAGACTCCTGCTCAGCACCCCGGGGTGCAGCCCTGAACTCCGGCAATCAGCTACAATCAGCTGCCCACCCAACAAGCGTTACACGCAGGAGCCTTCGTGCCGCGCGTGTTCAGGTCCCTCCCAGCGCCAGCTTTAAACTCCGCTGCTCAGTTCTAAGCTTTGGCCACACGGGGGCAGCCTGGAGCTCAGCCAACGCCTCCCGTTGCTGGGTGCGTTTCCCACTCCTCGTGGCAGGTTCACACCCCGCAGGCAGATCTCTGAATCGGAGCCGAACCGTTCCCCAAATCCAGCGCTTTAGCAGCAGCTTTGCTAGGAAAGCGCTGACGTCCCCAAGTAACGTAAGAGCCAGAGCGCTGTGTCCAGGATCTTCTCTTGGGCCCCTCACCGTGGTGTCTGTCAGGCGCAAGGAGAAACCAGGGAAATGTTTTCATGGCGTTTAAGGGCAGAAGGGGCCATTAGCTCAGCTAGTCTGACCCCCGAATAACACAGAATTACACCATGACACGTATTGATCCCACAGACCTTAGATAGATCAAAGCGTTTCAGCCCTCGGGAAGGAGGCTAAACTGGGTACCAGAGGCAGCGAACAAGGGGCCCCCAAGGCAATGGTAGGGAGCTGACGAGGTGAAATATGCCCAGATGAGCCCAGCAGGTGACCCACCCCCATGCTACAGAGGTGGGAGTCCCTGTTCCTCCTGCCCTTAAGAATCTCTGGTGGTAAGTGGGTCCCCCCAGTTCCCCAGATAAGAATCCTCCATGTGATTTCCCTGGCTTCACCTCCAAATAAGAACATTGTGTGGAGGGAGTGGGAGGAAGGTTGTCTGGCAGATCTGTAAAGGGGGACTGTGTCTCCCTGTCTGGCCCGGCTCCTGGGAGGAAGTGATCTCAGTGTGTCTGGCTGTCTCCATTCCTCCCACCCATAAGAATCCCTGGTGTGTGGGTGCACCCCAGACCATTAAGGATCTCTGGTGGGTGGGTGTCTCTCTCCCCCCTAGTCAAGATCTCTGGGGCGTGGCTGTATAAAAAGAGACTTTGACTCACCCAGGCTGGGCTGCCATCATGGAACAGACCAGGTCCTTCTGTGGAGAATAGTGACTTGGGTGTGTTAATGGCAGTGTAGACATAATGCTAGGCTATGTCCACACTGCAATGAAACACCCAGCGCTGTCCCGTGCCAGTGCAGGCTCCCAGGCTAGGGCCGTGGGGTGGTAAATTTGCAGCGTAGACATCTTGGCTCAGGCTCAATACCGGGTTCTGGGAGCCCTCAAGGGTGGGAGGGAGTTTAGGAAGCAAACAAGGTAAAATGGCAGTGGAGTGTTACCCTGGACTCAATGGCATTTCTCCATTGGTCTGTCTGCTTTGGGGCAGGGACAATAACACGTCCTGCTGCATTCGTTATTTCAAAGGGCGGTTTAGGATTTTCATTCTCGCACACGGTGCACAAAGCAGGACTCAACCCTCGGTGCAAACTAAATGAGCTGCCCACAGGTTCTGGCAGCCACAACGAGCCATTTGGTGTGAGAGCCCAGACCTGACCCTGTCCCAGAGGAAGCGGGATCATCTGTGACAGGCTGGAACACTGACCTATCAGCTCTTAACTCCCAAACTTTCAGTAATTCTGTTATCTGTGCCTGTGAGTATAATTTAAACAACTATACTAGGCTGGACCAAAGAGCTCGGTGTTTTGTCCTCCCACAGTAGCCAATACCAGGTTGCCCGAGAGTTAGTCAACAAGGCACCACTGGGAATTGAACCCAGCATCTCCTGTTTACAAGGCAGGCGCTTTAGCCAGCTAAACCATGGTGCCTGCCTGTGGCAACAGCACAGTGTCTGCCCACACCTGACTCCCTGTCATCCCCACTGGGGCCTGAAAAGCTTTGCTTGTGTTTGGATTCTGCAAAGCAGAGGAGCAGGTGAGGTTTTCCTTGCAAGCTGTGTGTGTGTTTGTGTGTGTGAATCTTTGGCCAGGTCTGCACTACAAGGTTACTTCAGCATCATTATATTGCTCAGGTGTGTGAAAAACACACAACGCTCCCTCGGTCGGCAGTTTTTGGCTGGTGCACACACTGCAATGCCATGTCTGGCGACAAAATTGCCCTGTTTTGGTGACAAAATAAAACCACCTTGACGAGAGGCCTAGAGCTTTTTGCAGCAAACTTAAAGTGACAAATTGTCAGTGTAAATGCTGCTGGTCATTATATCACCATAACTGGCCTCCACCAGTATCCCACCATGCCTGCCGTGAACTCGCCTGCCCTGCATTCCTGCTACAGAGGCTCGGCCCCTCCCCTTTCATAGCTCCAGAAAGTTCTGACAGCTGAGCTGTTATCTACACCGGGATTAGGTTGATAGAACTGCATTGCCAGCCTAAGTAATGTAATTACACCAACCTAATTTCATAGTGTAGACCTGTCCAAAGAATCACACACACACCTTGGGAGCAAAACTTCACCTGCTCCTCTGCTTTACAGAAGCCAAACACAAGCAACACTTGTCAGGGCCCAGTGGGGACTGGCAGAGAGTCAGGTATGGGCAAACACATTGCTTTAAATAACAGCAGGTACCATGGTTTGGCTCGTTAAAGCACCAGCTTTGTAAACAAGAGTTCCTGGGTTCAACTCTCAGTGGTACCTTGGTGAGTGGCTTTTGGGGCACCTGGTATGGGCTACTGTCAGAAGACAAGATTCAGAGTTAGATGGACCTATGGTTTAAATTACACTTGCAGGCACTGATAATAGAGTTACTGAAAGTTTGGGTGTTAAGAGCTGATAGCTCAGTGGTCCAGTACCCTCAATGTGGTTTTAGCTGGAAACACACCTGGAGGACAAAGACTGAACTGAACTGATTCAGAAATCAGAAGAGAATAATAACAATAATACTTTCAAACTCTCCCCAAACAGATTAGTATTGGTTTTTCAGTTTGGGGAATTTTGTTTTCTCAGTCAGACCTTGCCAAGGGAAGCAGGGAGAAAATGTTTGAGTTGCCTCCTTCAGAACAGCTTGGCCTAGACACTAGCTCTGGTTCACTGCTCTGGCCTTGCTCGGGTTGAGGGTATTTTAATAATTTGGGCAGGTCCCAGGGTGTTTGGAGGAGATGACGAGGATGTTCCCTTTTGAGATAAAAATTAAGAAATACAGGACTAGAAAATTTTTCTTTTTTTAAGAAATCTGGAATTTAGACATTTTATTTAAAGCAAGAGAGTTCTGAGTTTCTGAGAAGGTTTTTGTTTGCAAGAAGCAACATTGTACCAAAGGGGGACATGGTTGTCTACAAAGGAGGAGTAATGACTAAATGCATCCGATGAGGATGGGATTTGAACCCATGCATGCAGAGCACAATGGATTAGCAGTCCATCACCTTAACCACTCAGCCACCTCATCTGAGCTGTCACAAAATAGCCAGGAGGCGAAATCTAAGGCCAGCAGAGATAGGGACAAAAAGGAGTTTCTAAACACTAAGCGGAAGCAGAGGCTGAATGAGCTCCCCCCTCACATCTAGTGAGGAGCTGGGGGAAAGACTTCAGGAACAGATCGTGTTTGCACAGACACACCTACTTTGCCTAGCTATGCAGCATGATGGGGCCGCTTTCCCAAAATGATCAGAAGAACAAGAGCCACATCCAGCTGCAGTTCAGGAATCTGATGACCAAAGAGCCAATAAATGTTCTGAGGGCTGGTATAAAATGCCTTCTAGTGAGCTATTGAACAAGCTCAACCTGTTTAGCTTATCAAAAGAAGATTGAAAGGTGACTTCACTGAAGTGTTGAAGTGCCATATTGGAGAGAAAAGATTGGATATTAAAGGGCTCTTGAATCTAGCAGAGAAAGGCATAACAAGCCCCAATGGCTGGAAGGTGAAAAGAGACAAATTCATATTACAATTAAGGCACAAATAGTCAACACCGAGGATGATTCACCACAGGAACAATCTCCCAAGGAAAGTGGTGGATTCGCCATGTCCTGATGTGATTTCTAGTCTTAGCTGCCTTTCTGGAATGTGTTTGCTCCAAAAGTAGCTATTGTGTCATACAGGAGGCCTGTGATATGCAGGGGGTCAGATTAGATGCTCTAATGGTCTCTCCTGGCAATAAAGTCGACTACTTTCTGAAAAACTGAGTGTAGCATTGGGAGCAGCGTCTGACGTTTTCCTGTCTAGCTGGCTTGCTGCCTAGAACGAACGCTCCTTGAGTGGGGTGATCCAAGGGAGTAGCTCAAACCTCCAAAGTGCCTGGCCAGGGGCAGGACATTAGCACAGCAAGGGAGGGGTGTGGCAGTGACATCACAAAGGCCTTTTGCAGGACCTCAGACTATTAGTCAAAGGTAGTGGGGAGGTGGTGACCTCACAGAGAGATGCTGACATCAGCCAGGCAGGACAGGGGTAAGCGTCCAGGGAAACCTCAGAGACCCCTGTGGCTTTGCTTCAGCAAGTCTCCTTCTCGAGGTCTCTCTTTCAGGACTGAGAGAGTGTTCAGGTTCACGTACGTGAGCTCCAGGAGGAACCTCTTTCGAGTTTTCTCGTTCCCTTTTCCTGATTTTACTAGAAAACAGCCATCCCTGTTTAGAAGGTAAGAGCCTCCTCGAAATTTGAAACCTGTTCAGTCTGATCCATCTGGTGACAGTTGAATTCTAGGCATGGAAAACACGAGCTTAAGGAGGCAGAATTTTATTCTGCACCTGGGATTTTTTCCCTTAAAATCACTGGGGTCATTAGGGTTTGTCCTTTTTGTTTCGCCTTTTCCTCCATCCATCCCTTCCTCCTTTCTCTTTGTCTCTTGCTTCTTTTGTTCTTTCACCTGTTCCCCTCCGAACACCAGGAGCGGTGTGTGTGTGTGTGTGTGTGTGTGTGTGTGTGTGTGTGTTGCGGGGGAGTGCTCGGCAGCTCCCATTGTGGGAGGTCCACCCAAAAATGTGGGGCTGAAATAGTGCTCGGGCAGTGATCCCCACTGGTGACCTGGGCCATCCTTTGGTCTCTCTGGTGAGAACCCTCAGCCTCCCGTCCTCAGTCTCTACCCTGATTGGCTGAGCAGGGGGTTATTGACAGGGAGGAGACTCAGGTCCTTGTTGTTCTCTTTTAAGACCAAGGAAATAAGTCATAACCTGTTATATGTTGACAAATTTTGCTGCATTAATTGTCCCTGAGCAGTTCATGATTCTCTCTAACATTGCAGTTCTCCTCAAATACTTGCTGAATAATTACTGTGCACTGTTGTTGGTCTGGAGCTCATCTGAGAGCACTTTATTCAGGTCATTCAGTGTTTGAAATTTACGATCTGATGGTTAGTATGAAAATCAGGGCTCTTGGGTCCTATTCCCAACTCTGCCACTGGCTGGCTGTGTGACCTAAGACAAGTCAATTCTCCTTTCTCAGCCTTGGCTTCTCCCTCTTTCAAGTAGGGATAATAATGATCCGCTCCTATGTAGCTCAAGGTGGGTGGAGGATGGGGATGCATTGGAGAGCGTCACTAGGAGTATCAGAGGGGTAGCTGTGTTAGTCTGGATTTGTAAAAGCAGCAAAGACTCCTGTGGCACCTGGCTAAGCAAACAGAACAAACCCCAAATCCCCCCTGTGCTTTGGGAGCCAGGTTTGCGGTGAGAATTCTCTAGTTCAGATGACTTCACACCTGGCCATTGGGATTATTTACCAGTTTCTCTGGCATTGGGGCAGTTTTGTGCTCACAGCTGTGATGGCCGAGTGGTTAAGGCGTTGGAGTTGAAATCCAATAGGGTTCCCCTGTGCAGGTTCGAATCCTGCTCAGAGCAAGGCCTGTGCTGTAGCCAGTCTCTTACCCAGGGAATACCTATGTACAACCCCCTGAGACACTCTCAATTGTCTCCCCACCCCAAGTAAATCCTGTTCTGCTCCTTTCATAGAGATCCCTGGGACACCCCCTCACACTGTGTCCCTGAGGGGTCAGGCAAACTCTCAGCACCTGTAAGCCTCTGCCACTCACCTGGTGCCCCATAGATCAGCCATAGCCCTGGTTCTGCTCCTCTCTCTAGAGTGCGAAAGGAGCCAAGTCAGCGACGCTATGGGGCTGCAGAACCAAGAGAGAAAAATATAGGTGCTCAGTGCCCACTGGCAGCCAACTCCCCCCCCCCCCTCCCCTACAGGCCTTGCTGACAAGCTCCTCCTCTTCCCCTTCAGCACCTCCCACCTGCCAGTGATCAGCTGTTCAGTGGGGTGCAGGAGGAGCTGGGCGGGGAGAGGGAGGAGCAGAGACAGGAAGGGGTGGAGTGGGGGCAGGGCCTGGAGAGGAAAGGGGGGATTTGTCCCAGACCCTGGATCCCTCTATTACAGTGACAATAGAAGTGATCAGCCTTGCGGGGGAGGCTGAGGGAGATCTGCACTCACCAGGTCTCTTCTCTCCCCCACGGTGAGCCAGACACTGCTCTCTCCTGGCTCTCACTCTAGCAGCTGGACCCCAAGGAGCCATTTCCCCACAGGAAGTGCATTGAGTGCCCCTGTGGTGCTGGGGCTGCTGCTGCCTGTGGGGCTGGCAGGGGGGCTGATGTCTGCACAGACTCTCAGCTGCCAGGCCGGAGGGGGCACTTGGGACCTTACCAGACTGGCTCAGTGAAGACGGGGGGTTGACAGAGCAATACAGACGCTCTCCAGAGCACGGAGCAGCATCCGCCCATGCAGCCAGGCAATGAGCATTTCCCACACCCTGGAGCTGAGGGGGAGGCGGCAGCTGCTGTTCCAGCTCCTGGGTGACAGGCCCTGTCAGCCAACAGCCACTTCTTACTCCCCACAGCTAAGGGCGTCGGGTTCCTCCGGTGGGGGTGTAGAGCAGCTGTTCGTTTTCCTGTCCTTTTTCTGTGCAATTGCTGACAAAAACATCCCAGACAGAGAAGCAACAGGCCAAAATACTACCATGTATCTGCCAAAGTATTTCAGTTGGGAGAGTGTTAGACTGAAGATCTAGAAGTCCTTGGTTCAATCCCAGGCTTTGGCAGACCCTTTAATCTCTCTTTGTGCAGGGGTGGCTTGTTGTCTGGGAGCACAGCAGTGTCTGCACCCAAGGTGAGTTCCTGAGCTTGGGCTCTGCAGTAGGAAAACATAGAATGGGCTTCTGCCCCTAGTTGGCCCACCTGACCTTTAACAAGGAGAGATGGGAGCTGTCTTTCCCAATGTGGCAGGAAGAGAGTGAGGAAGGGCAGCCCTCAGGAATGGTGCCAGAGAGCTGCTGGGCAGTGACAGGCAGGGATTGGGGATGGAAGCTCCTCTGCCCAGCTGAGCAAGGGCAGTACCAGGGAAGGGGCATCTGTAAAAGTGACCCAGCAACACCTCTCCTCCTCTGGGCACCTGGAGCAGAGGCGGCTGGTGCTGATGGCTCCAAGGGAAGGCTTAAAAGCCAGAGAGCAACTGAGGTCAGGGCTAGAGGAGGGCAGGACCATGCCTATGTGTGGCCTTCAGACAGGCACAAAAACTCCCAGCCAGGCTGCTCCCTGCCATGCCAAACCCCCACTGAAGGTCACCAGCATGCGGGGTGGCTGCTGATGCTCTGTGGCCAATATCACAAGATGGTAGGAAAGCAGGGCCACCCCCCTGGTGGGGTCTCTTACCATTCCCACTCCAGGTGCTCACTTTGGCAGTGGGGCAGGAGATTTTACCCCAAGAGGCTTTTCCCCAGCTGGCGAGAAGCAGAGAAACACCCAGGCTCCCAAGGCGCTATGTAGCAACCCCCTCAAGCACAGGGACAGGCGCACACTTGGAAGAGGGAAACTGCTCCACACGCTAGCCTGGACAGCCGCCCATTTTCTTTGGCAAGTCAGGAATGGCAAAGGCGAGACTGGAAGCACCTGGGGCTCATGTCCCAGCCTTTCTGACGTCCACCCCCCAACTCCTTCCCGGGGCTCTAGCTGAAGCCAGAGCATTGGCCGGAGCGGCCAAGAAGAGGTTCCAGCCCTGCAAGGAGCAGGACGTTCAGCCCAAAGGTAAAACTGCATAAGCACAACCACGAAGGGACTCGAACCCTCAGTCTTTGGATCCACACTCAGACGCCTTATCCATTAGGCCACATGGTAACATGAGAAAAACTCCTCAAAAGCACTTCTTTGGAAAAGGCGACATTGTGTTTCTCAGGTAATCTGCTGAGGGGGGCCGAGACTCTCTGGGCACAAGAAGTCGAGTGCCCAGTGACACGTGAGACTTAATTCTATGGGTCTAGGTGAAGGGTTTTTACAGGGAGGCTCAGGCCTGGGGGATTGGGGTGCAGCGGACGGACCGGCTGTCTAGGTGTGGAGATGTAGTCGCACTGAGGCACAGGAGGGAGGAGGAGGAGGAATCCTGCTGACAGGCAGTGGCTGTGCAGAAAAAGAGGAGGGGTTCCTGGGACTTTTTTTGCCTCTCTTTTGCCTGCCTGCTCACTCTTGTGCTGAACGGTGAAGATGCTCTTAACAAGCCCAGGTAGCTCATCTGGTAGCACATCAGGCTCTTAATCTGAGGATCCAGGGTTCAAGGCCCTGTCCGGGCACTCAGCTTTTAAGTTGCCTTGTGTGCCAGGAGCCAAATGATTCCTGGTGCTGTTCACAGCCACACAAGGATTCCCAGAAGCTGTGGCCATTTCCTGGAAAGGTTCCTTCCCTCAGGAATCAGGAGAGAGGCCACATCCACAGGAGCAGGCCTAGAACATACAGTCTCTGGCTGGCAGGAAGCGCTGTGGGGCCAGGTGCTGAGAAAGCCCAGAGGGGGAGCATCAGAGATGAGGGGAAGAGAGACAGAGAAGCAATGAGGACAGAGCACAAGTGTACAGGGGGTTCAGGCCTGGCTATTGTGGGGAACTTCCCTGGTTTATACACGACCCTGGTGCAATTGGCTGGAGAAAGGATCTGAGCTCTTACCCAGAGGCTGCCTGACCCCAAGGACGCTCTTTCTACTCTCCTCTGTGGCAGAGACCTCGTAACCCCGACAAGGCTGGGCCCAGGAATCCTGGGGGGTTTGATGACCCCCAATCTTGTCATGATCACTTGAACAGGGCTGCAGTGTCTCCACTCTGGGCACTTCCCTGACTCGCTCCTCATTGCATGTGCTTCAAGCAAACACCATTTATTACCCAGCAATCAATGTAAAACATAAGGAAAGATGGGAAAGGAAAACACGTCACCCTGTTCTGTGGCGCAGGGAGATCACAACCAGCGTCTCTGGAGTGTCAGGGCAGGTCACAGTCTCTCCCTCACATGTCCCAGGCCTCCTCCCCAGGCCCTGGCTGTGCTGCAGGGACACCATGGGCTGGACACTTGCTCTGGCAGTGGCCATGTGCTCTAGGTGACAGGCCCCTTGTTCCCAGTGTCAGCCCCCATGTAGGGGATATGATCCCCCCACCCCCGAAAGTCTGGCCTGCAAGATCTCTTGATGGGTGGCATCGCCTTGCACTGGGCCTTCTGCCCAGGGTCCCCCTCGCTCTCCCACGCTGCTCACTGCACCCACCTCCAGCCCCAGTGCTGCTGCGGCTCTGCCTCCAGCTCCCTGGGCTGCTCCTCTGGCTCCGCTTGCTGCAGCTCTTCTCCCAGCACAGATCTGCTCTGGTTCTCCCTGGCTGGTGCAGCTCTGCTCCCCGGCTCTTCTCGGGCTCCTGCTCTCTCCTTAGCTCCGCCCCACTCTGGCCCAGGCAGTTCCAGCTCCCACGGAGGATGGGACCCCCTGGCCTGGTGACTCCCTCATTACACTGCCTGGCCTGTCAGTGCGGCTAACTCGGAGCTTTGGCCTCTCCCCATTGCCCCTGGGGACTGTCAGTCTCAGGGTCCTGATTTCCCATTGGCCCTTCCCCCTTCTATTGGGACTGGGAAATAGCCAACCAAAACCCCCACTAAGTTTTAGTAAGGGGCCAACAGTCCCTTACATGAGCCAGCCCTGTGAGGGTCACTGATGTGCAGAGAAAGCAGCACAAGCTGGTCCCATGGTGTAATGGGCAGCACTCAGGACTCTAAATTCTCCAGTCTGAGCTCAAATCTCAGTGGGACCTTGTGTGGGTTTGTGGTGAAGCCCTGGAGCTCACAGTGCTCAACTTCCCTGTCTCCAGCTGTGCAAGAGCAAATCTTTCCCCTCCTGCTGGGTGACTTGCCCACTGGAGCCAGGTCTTGGGTTGTGAAAGGCCAAAATTGGTTGGGGCTCTAGAACTTGTTACCCTGATGCCTGTGGTTTGACCAGGTCATTGGGATTCTTGCTGCTTCACATGAGGCCCACAAGTTTGGCCATTTTGCTTGCAGCCACATGTTACCTCTTGTCCACCTGGCACTTGAAGGAAGGAGGGCCAGGGCCAGGCTTCATAGTCAGGGCTAGGCAGGAGGGAGGCAGAGTCCCAGGCTGGAGCCCAGCACCTCTCCTCCTCTGGGCACCTAGAGCAGAGGCGGCTGGTGCTGACAGCTCCAAGGGAAGGCTTAAAAGCCACAGAGCAACCGAGGGCAGGGCAAGAGGAGGAGAGGACCATGCCTATGCATGGACAGCAGACGGCCACAAAGACACTCGGTCAGCCTGCTCCCTGCCATGCCAACCCCCCACTGAAGACGTGCTTAATCCACTTGCTGATCAGGAGGAAAACTTGTCAAAATCTGTGTGCGAGGAGAACCCGCTTGGCTCGGAAGGGACGAGGAAAAAGAGCAAGTGAAAAAAATAACTTGTGAGAGAGAGAGCGAAAAGAACGTGAAAGGCAGAGAAAGAAATAAAGGGAGAGAAAAAACATTAGAAAAAGAAGGAAAGAAAGGAAGAGCGTGAAAGGTAGAGGGGAAAAAAGAAAGCAAGAACATACAAGCTAGAGAAGGAAAGGAATGAAAAAGAACGAATTAACCACAAGCGCTAGTTGAAGCTGGAATGGGAGAGTCAGAGAAAGGACAGACTGACCCGTTAAGTAAGGTTGCACCCCAGATTCTCCATGTTGGGGGCACAGGCCTCCCATTTCCGTCCTGGCCCTGCTTGGGTTGACCATCCATAGGTGCCTACTGGCCCTCCATGCTCCGTGGAGGGGGAAAGCCCCCCCATACTTCCCCTCGGGACACGGGCTCTCCCCAGTCATGACTCCCTTCCCACACGCTCCTGGGAATGTGGGGAAGGTGGGGGGAAGGCGTGTGCTGAGCAGCACCGTGGGTGTCTCTCTCTGGGGTGAAGGAAGAGGATATTTTTTCTACCAGAAGGAAAGAGCAGGGGGCGGGTGCATTTGTGGAGCCAGGGGGCACACCAGAGAGAGGAAGTGAATGCAGCCCAGCGTGAGCCCAGTGCCAGTTGGAGCTAAGACGCCCGTACCTGGAGGACCATCTCCAGAACCTACCTTGATGGTGCCGTCCATCGCCGCTCCCACACGGAGCTCCCCGCCTAGACCTCCCTGGACGAGGTGAGGTGGTGCATTGGGAAAGGGGGCTGTTTGAGAGAGAGAGAGAGAGAGAGAGAGAGAGTGTGTGAGTGTGAGGGTACGTCTACACTACGGGACTATTCCGAATTTGCATAAACTGGTTTTGTAAAACAGATTTTATAAAATCGAGTGCGCGCGGCCACACTAAACACATTAAATCGGTGGTGTGCGTCCATGGTCCGAGGCTAGCGTCGATTTCTGGAGCGTTGCACTGTGGGTAGCTATCCCGTAGCTATCCCATAGTTCCCGCAGCCTCCCCCGCCCCTTGGCATTTCCGGGTTGAGATCCCAGTGCCTGATGGGGCAAAAATCATTGTCGCAGGTGGTTCTGGGTACAGCCTCACCCCTCCCTCCCTGAGCAGCAGACAACCGTTTCGCGCCTTTTTTTGCTTGGTGAACTGTGCAGACGCCATAGCACAGCAAGCATGGACCCTGCTCAGCTCCATACCGCAATCGTGAATGTTTTAAACACCTCGCGCACTCTCGTGCAGTCTATGGTGAACCAGGACCTTCAATCCGAGGCGAGGAGGAGGTGGATACGGCAGCGCGGCGATGACAGTGATGAGGACGTAGACACAGAATTCTCTCAAACCGCGGGCCCCTGCGCTTTGGAGATCCTGATGGTAATGGGGCAGATTCTATCCATTGAACGCCGATTTTGGGCCCGGGAAACAAGCACTGACTGGTGGGACCGCATTGTGTTGCAGGTGTGGGACGATTCCCAGTGGCTGCGAAACTTTCGCATGCGTAAGGGCACTTTCATGGAACTTTGTGACTTGCTTGCCCCTGCCCTGAAACGCCATAATACCTAGATGAGAGCAGCCCTCACAGTAGAGAAGCAAGTGGCGATAGCCCTGTGGAAGCTTGCAACGCCAGACAGCTACCGGTCAGTCGGGAATCAATTTGGAGTTGGAAAATCTACTGTGGGGGCTGCTGTGATGCAAGTAGCCAAAGCAATCACTAAGCTGCTGCTATGAAAGGTTGTGACTCTGGGAAACGTGCAGGCCATAGTGGATGGCTTTGCTGCAATGGGATTCCCTAACTGTGGTGGGGCGATAGATGGAACCCATATCCCTACCTTGGCACCGCAGCGCCAGGGCACCCAGTACGTAAACCGGAAGGGGTACTTTTCAATGGTGCTGCAAGCACTGGTAGATCACAAGGGACGTTTCACAAACATCCACGTGGGATGGCCAGGGAGGGTTCATGACGCTCGCTCGCGTCTTCAGAAGCACTACTCTGTTTAAACGGCTGCAGCAAGGGAATTACTTCCCAGACCAGAAAATAACAGTTGGGGATGTTGAAATGCCTGTCGTTATCCTGGGGGACCCAGCCTACCCCTTGATGCCATGGCTCATGAAGCCATACACAGGCAGCCTGGACAGTGGTCAGGATCTGTTCAATTACAGGCTGAGCAAGTGCAGAATGGTGGTGGAATGTGCATTTGGCCGTTTAAAGGCGCGCTGGCGGACATTACTGACTCGCTCAGACCTCAGCCAAACCAATGTCCCCTATGTTATTACTGCTTGCTGTATTCTCCACAATCTCTGTGAGAGTAAGGGGGAGACCTTTATGGCGGGGTGGGAGGCTGAGGCAAATCACCTGGCCGCTGATTACGCGCAGCCAGACACCAGGGAGATTAGAAGAGCACACCAGGAAGCGGTGCGCATCAGAGAAGCTTTGAAAACGAGCTTCATCAATGGCCAGGGTACAGTGTGACTGCTGTGTTTGTTGATGAACAGCCAACCCCCTTGATTGACTCAGTCCCTGTAAGCAACTCCCCCACCCCCTTCGAGTACAGCTTACTTATGCAAATAAAGTCACTCTCATTTAAAAAGCATGAATTCTTTATTGATTCATTATAAAAAGAGATAGAGAAGTAAGGGTGTGGTTTGGGAGGAGGATAGGAGGGATGGAGAAGGCCATTAAAAAAAATTCACAGTAACGACAGCCTTCTGGTTGGGCTGTCCACGGGGGTGGAGTGGGCGGGTGCACGGAGCCTCCCCCCACGCGTTCTTACACGTCTGGGTGAGGAGGATGTGGAACATGGTGAGGGATGAGGGTGGTTATACAGGGGCTGCAGCGGCACTCTGTGATCCTGCTGCCGTTCCTGAAGCTCCACAAGACGCCGGAGCATGTCAGTTTGATCACGCAGCAGCCCCAGAGTTGCATCCCGCCACCGCTGATCTTCCTGCCGCCACCGCTGATTGGTCTTCCTGCCGCCACCTCTCATCTCGGTTGTCCCTCCTGTCCTCACGTTCATCCCTCCTGTCCTCACGTTCACTGGCCTCTTTCCTGTAATTTGAAACCACGTCCTTCCACTCATTCAGATGAGCTCTTTCATTGCGTGTAACTTCCATAATATCCGAGAACATCTCATCTCGCGTCTTCTTTTTCCTCCGCCTTATCTGTGCTAGCCTTTGGGATGGAGGAGGGATGGTTGAAAAATTTGCAGCTGCATGAGGGAGATAAATATTTAGAAAGATACATTTTACAGAACAATGGTTATACTCTTTCACAGTGAAAAGCAGTATTCACCTAGCACATGTGATTTCCCTACAAGGTCGCATTTTTCATCTTAATAGTGAGTGCCTGCAGCTCTGGAGTTACAGATCTCTCAGACACAGGTCCAGGCATCAGAATTCAGCTTGCATGCGGCCATGGTAAGCCACTGTCTTTCGGCTTCTGCAGTGATTTACCCCTCCCCCCAACGCATGGCTAATACCACGCTAGCTCCCTGCTAATCAACACCCTTCCCCCCCCCCCCGCGTGTCTGGTACCTTGGGGAAGATCGCCGGTGACCAAACACAGAAAAGATCATCGGCATTTCACTCCTCCCCTCCCCCCGCTTCGCTACGTGCAGGAAAGTTTTTTTTTTAAGCTTATGCATTCCACGAACCCAGTAGAAAAATGGCCACCCCCCTTACTTAAATTCCTGATTTTTAAACAGGTTATCCTGAACGATATCACTTTGCTGAGGATAACAGAACAAGATAAAGAACGGATGCTTCTTGAATGCCAGCAGTCACCGGGACCATACGCTGCTATGCTTTGCCACGCAATGATACCTGATTACTTGCTACATGCATGGCGTGGTAAAGTGTCCTACCACGGTGGGTGGAACAAGGCTGCCTTGCCCAGAAACCTTCTGCAAAGGCTTCTGGAGTACCTACAGGAGCGCTTCATCGAGATGTCCCTGGAGGATTTCCTCTCAATCCCCGGACATGTTAACAAACTTTTCTAAGTAACTATACTGTCTGCGAATGCATCCCAAGTCCTCAGGGCAAATCAATCATTAAAAAAGGCTTGGTTAAAAAAACAATGTTTGCTATTTGCAAAGGTACACTCACCAGAGCTCCCTTCCATGGCGTCATTGTCTGGGATAGTGGCTTGTGAGGGCTGGGAGGACGGTAATTCCGCTTGTGAGGGCTGGGAGGACGGTAATTCCGTCAGGGTGATAAAAAGCTCCTGGCTGCTGGGGCTCACGGAGTGCTGTGTGCTCTCTGCTAGGTCTTCCTCCTCTTCTTCATCTTCATCTTCCCCGTCTGCATAATCCTCAGCCATGGAAGAGATTACAACCCCCACCTCGGAATCCACGATCAGGGGTGGGGTACTTGTGGCGCAGTCCCCTAAAATTGCATGCAGCTCAGCATAGAAGCGGCATGTTTTTCGACCTGCCCCGGACCTTCCGTTTGCTTCTTTGGTTTTCTGGTAGCCTTGTCTGAGCTCCTTAACTTTCACTCTGCACTGCACTGAGTCCCGGCTGTGGCCTTTATCCGTCATAGCCTTAGAAATTCTTTCAAATACTTTTTCATTTCGTCTTTTGGAACGCAGTTCTGTTAGCACTGAATCCTCTCCCCAGATAGCGATCAGATCCAGTACCTCCCGTGCAGTCCATGCTGGGGCTCTTTTACGATTCTCAGGAGACTGCATTGTTAACTGTGCTGATGAGCTGTGCGTGGTCACCTGTGCTGATGAGATGAGATCTCCACGCTGGGGAAGCAGGAAATGAATTTCAAAAGTTCGCGGGGCTTTTCCTGTCTACCTGGCCAGTGCATCCGAGTTCAGAATGCTGTCCAGAGCGGTCACTGGTGCACTGTGGGATAGCTCCCGGAGGCCAATGCCGTCGATCAGCGTCCACACTAACCCTAATCCGATATTTTAATACCGATACTAGCGTTACTCCTCTCGTTAGGGAGGAGTACAGAAACCGGTTTAAAGAGCCATTAAAATCGATATATGGTGCCTCCTAGTGTGGACGGTTGTGGCGTTAAATCGGTTTTGCGCTCTTAAAACCGGTTTAAACACCTAGTGTAGACCAGGCTTGAGTGTGTCTAATTTTGGGAAGTGAAGTCACAAACTGCTGGGGTTGGTTTCCTGTTGGTGTGAGCTTTTTTGGGGTTTTTTGGTCATCTTCTTGTTTTAGGGCTAGGGCTGGGTGGCTTTTTGTGCTGCCATTGACGAGGGCAGTGGCACAAGGGGCTCAGGGTGGAGAATCGGGGTGAGGGAAGGGTGCACGGGAGGTCACAGGGAAAAGAATCACATTTAGCCCTTGCACGGCAATGGTGGTGCACTCACGCACTGCCACGCCTTCTAGTAGCACGACTATTTATCTGTATAACAGCAGCACCTACAGAGACCGGCACACAATCAAGGCTCCCGTTGTGCCGGGGGCTGCACAGACACAGAGACAGTCCCTGCCCCAGCTGAGATCAGGCCCCGTTGGGCCAGGCGCTGCCCAGACACAGCGAGAGACAGGCCATGCCCCAGAGAGTTTACAGGCTCCACATCCAAAAAGTGGGAGGAGAAACAGAGGCCCAGTGTCACACAGCAGCACTGAGAGTAGAACCCAGGAGTCCTGGCTCCTCCTGCTCTAACCACTAGACCCCACTCTGCTCCCAGAGTTCGGGACAGAACCCAGGAGTCCTGGCTCCCTAAAAGGGAGGGAGTGGGGTCTAGTGGTTAGAGGAAAGGAAGATGGGTGTCAGGACTCCTAGGTTCCAGTCCCAGCGCTGGGGTTAGAGTGGAGTCTCGTACGTTAGCACAGGTGGGGCTGGGAGCCAGGACTCCTGGGTTCTTCCCATCCCCCCCTCTGCCCGAACCATCTTGCACAGCAGGAGGGGGCTGGGCAGGAAGTGGTGATAGGGTGAAAACTACCAAGAAATGCAAATCCTCAAAGGAGCCTGTGTCAGGAACCACGGCCCCCTTACCACCTCTAACCCCCGCCCCTTGGCTGGCACTGGATCGTGCCCCCTGTGCCCCCAATCCACCCCCTGTGAGCCCTGGGGGGCAGGGAATAGCCATGCTGCTGGGCCCCCCATCCAACTGAAGTATTCAGTGTCACAGTGACCCAAGGTGTGTGCACAGAATGGGGATGGTGGGTGGGTGTATAGATTGATTTTTGCATGTGTTTGTGTGGTTTTTTGCAAGGGTTTTGTTTGTGGGTGGGTGATTACAGCTGTGGGGGTTGTGTTTGAGGATGTTGGCTGGATTTGTGTGGGTGTATGTGTATATTTGTAATTGTGTGGGTGGGTGGGTGGATGCATATATGTGTTTGTGTATGTTTGCAGTTGTGTGTTTCTGTGGGTATGCATGCTCTGCTGCCCTCTGCCGGTGCAACAACCGTTTCTCTGTATGTCACAGCCCCCATACTGTTGACCCCGGTGGTGATTTCCCCATCTTACAAGGGCTGGCTGGCCTGACACTTCTCCCCTCTGTGGAGTGTGGCAGGGGCTGCAGCTCACCCCCTGTGGGGCAGGAGGGCCCAGGTGTGGGGCACTGGGCTCCGATGCACCTGGAGAGCAGCTCAGATGAGGTGGGGCAGGGCGTGTGGTGTCCGTTCTGTGTTGCCTGGTGCTGGGCCATTGCACAATCCCCAGCCACGCCGCACAGCGCACCCCGAGAGGGAGTGGGGGGCCAAGCAGACGATCCAGCACGAGGGGGAGAGGATGTGTGGTTGGGGGGAGGAAAGGCCTTGGGCCACACTGGGGGAGTGCAGAGCAGGGGTGACACCGCAGAAACCTGCCGCAAAGGGATGGACAGGTGGGCTGGGTGGATAGAAGAGGCAGCAGGACTAAAATATAAAAGGGGAGTGTGGGGTCTAGTGGTCAGAGGGGGGGAGGGGGGTTGGTGGTCAGAATTCCTGGGTTCTATCTCCAGCCACGTGAGGGGAGTGGGGTCCAGTGGTTAGGGTGTGTGTCAGGGGGAGAGCCAGGACTCCTGGGTTCTCTCCCTGGCTCTGACTCTCTCTTGTGCAATCCCTCGGCAGTTACCCAACTCACCAGCATGTGGGAGCGAGGGGCTGGGGCCGGGTTGCGACATGGCCCAGTGTCCCGTACTGCCCCTTTGTTACCCAACCCCGGGGCAGGGTGGGGGATGGCCTGGGAGACCCGCTAAGAAAGGCGCTTCTGGTGGGTCTGTGTGTGGGTCACGCTGCCCCCTGCTGGATAGACCCCCCTCTAGGTCAGACCCTGGGAGCCCAGCCACCTCTGTCGCCACGGCCATGTCTATTGGTCTCCTGGAAAGGTCCATTCTCATTGGTAGCTGTCCAGTGGCAGTGAGTTCCACAGGCCTCGGCACACGCTGTGTGGGGCAGGAGGTCCTTGTGTTGGGAGCAGTGGGAGTGAACTGTGTGCGGTTGTGTCTCTGAGCACAATTGTGAATATTCTGGTTTGTGTGTGATTGTGAGTGTGGCTGGGGGTGTGATTGTTTCTCTCTTTGGGGGTTGGACTAGCATGTCCCACTGGGTGTGTTGTGTGTGAGTGTTCTTGGGATTGTGTGAGTCCCTTTGTGCGTCACTGCCAACACACACACAAACACACACACACAGAGCTGGGCTCAGCCCCACGAGCAGAGGACAGCAGGGACACACACAATTTCCCATCACGACCCGGCACAGTGCTGGTGCCCCCACACGGGGGTGGGCAGTGACTGGGCGGGGGCAGATGTGCTGGATTCAGAAGGAAGCACTTTGGGAAAATTCAGTCACGGCCCTTAGCAGAGCTGGGACACATACCCAGTGACCCCTGCACCACCCTGGGAGGGGAGTGGGGTCGAGTGGTCAGAGCAGGGAGGGGGCTGGGCACCAGGACCCCTGGGTTCTATCCCTGGCTCTGGGAGTGGAGAGGGTCTAGAGCAGGGGGACTGGGAGCCAGGACTCCTGGGTTCCATAGGGGGGACTGTTTTTTCTTGTGCTTCCCTCCCTAGAGATCCCAGCCCAGCCCCCTAGTGGAGAGTGAGTGGGAGCGGGGGAAGTTGCTCTCCCACTTCAGAAACATGATTCAAACCCCGCCCCAATTGGCTGTGACATCATGGAACCCCCCCTCCCCACAGCAAACAGTAGAAGCCCTGCCCACCAGAGAAGGGGGGCTCTAATTGCACCCACAACAAGCCCACTCATGGTTGCAAAGAAACGCCACACAACCCCCTGCTAGGACAGGATCTGCTGCTCCCACCACTTTCCATGAGCTGCTCCCCACCAGGCACCACACCCCATTCACACGCCTTTGGTCACTATGCAGCTCAGTGGCAATCACTGCCCCGAAGTGACTCCGGTGCAGGCACCCACAGCACGAACTCCCCACACCGGATTCTGTCCACATGCAGAGAATTCTCTCTGCCGGGCTCATCTCGGTGCTCTCCGTCCTGCCGCCAGACACTGCTCATCTGCATAACCCCGCCCATGGACACACGACACCTTCCGTCGTTTTGGTCTCCAGCGAATTAGTTGCCTGCGGGGAGTGAGCACGTCACTGCATGTCACAGCCCCAGCGCATGTCACAGCCGCCGGGCGGGGATTGTCTGTGAGCCCCGTGCTGGGGGCAGGGCTTCAGGGAGAGACCCAGCCCCATAGACAGCCTGGGGCAGGGAGATATTGGGGGAAGGGATGAGGGGCATGGGTGGCAAGTTTGTAGAAATTTTGTTGGTGCCCAAAACCCGCCCCCCCAACTCTGCCCCCCCAGACTCCGCCTCCACCTGCCTAAGGCTCTGGGAGGGAGTTTTGGTGGGGAGGTCTGGGGTGCAGGTCCTGGGCTGGGGATTAGGGTGCAGGAGGGGTGCAGGGTGCAGGCTTTGGGATGGAGTTTGGGGTTCATGATGCAGGGGGACTAAGAGCTAGGGCAGAGGATTAGGGTGCGGGGGAATGAGGGCTCTAGCTGGGGCTGAGAGGTTTGGGGCATTGAAGAGGCTCAGGGCTAGGGCGGAAGGGCAGGGTAAGGGCAGCCTGCCCTGCCATTAGGGGATGGGGGGAGCTAGGACCCTGGGGCTGCAGACAGCAGTTCTACCGGGAGCTGCTCCGTGTAGGAATGTGCTACACCGGCAGCACAAACAGGCACAGGAGAGGATGTGCCACTTTCTTTCAGGCAGGGATGTGGCTGGGGGGAGAGATGCATAGGGGAGTGGGGGCCGGGGCCCGATCCAGGCAGGGCCAGGGGAGAGACCCAGCTCCAAATATTGCTGGAGCAGGGCCCCCGGCCCTGAATATTCCTGGTGCCTGAGCACCACAAACGTATATAACCTGCTGCCTATGCTGGTTGTTTTCCTTTTCCTGTGGGACTTTGGGCAAGTTGCTCCCCCCTCTAGGGCTCTGTCCACAGCAGTCAAATGGGGATTTAATACTTTCCCGCTATTGGAAAGTGCTGGGAGAATCCCCCAGCCAAAGCTGCTCTGACAGTCCTAAGCAGCATCTGACCATTCAAGGTTGGAGCGCACGGCCCAGGACGAGGAGTGTTTGGCTCTGGGGTTTCACTTCAGCCCAGTCTAGAGAGAGGGGCCCAGACATGGAATTTGGCTCAAGAAGACCAAGTCTCCAATTTGTTAAGGGTGTTTTGAATTCCAATCCTGTGCTCCAAAGTGCTTGGTGTCAGTTGCCAATTTTAGAAGCCTGCTCTCCACTCCATTTTTCAAATCATTCATGAAACTATTGACTAGTACCGGAGCCCGGACTGATCCCTGCCAGACCCACTAGGTTCACCCTCTCCGTTGGACAGCCAGACATGGAGAAGGGCTCTTGGAGTCTGGGCTTTCAACCAGCTCTGCCCCTACATGACACTGATTGCGTCTAGACCGCATTTCCCTTGTTTGCTTGTGAGAATGTCCTACGGGACTGTGTCAAAAGCCTTAGTAACACCGAGATAGATCCCATCTACTGTTTACCCACCTCCACTAGGCCCGGAACCCTGCCGAAGAAGGAAAGAGGATTGGTTTGGAATGATTTGTTCTTGACAAATCCATGCTCACTCGTCCTAAGCACCAAAGTATCCTGTAGGTGCTGCTGACAAACTGAGTGTTTAAGAATGTATTCCAGGATCTCTCCAGCTACGGAAGTGAGGCTGGCTAGTGTGTAAGTCCCAGGGGTCTCTTTGTTCCCCTTTTAAAGATAGGTCCTGTCTTGTTCATGGATGGGAGGATGTTTTTTTCCCAGGGATCTCAGACGAGAACTGGGGCACAACACCTGGTTTGTTAAGGCCACAAAAATGGAGGCAGGAACCTCTTCTCTCCTGCTGACAAAGAACCCCAGGTACCTAAAAGACAGAGACTCACATCCCTGGAAGGGGCTTTAAAAAAGGCAGTGGTTAAAAAGTTTGGCCCTGACTGTGATGTTATTGATATAAATTGGGACCATATAGAACATGGGTTGCAACCAAGGTCCTGTAGTGGCACCAAATCTTAGATAAAGGGGGTCATCTAAGGTGTCTAAGACCAGATTATGGGTTGCTGGTTATAATTATGCTGTCTGTGTGCATGTATCATTTTTAGTTGAAGTTATGAATGTTGGCTCTATGCTGTCTGTATTTCAAGTTTGTGCTGTGCTTCTAGGGGAAGCCTCCCAGACAAGCTGGTGTTAGCTCTGCCTAGCCTGTTTGATGGCCCATTAAGGACCATCAGCTACACAATTGACCCATGGAGAGAAGGCAGACACGCCTTGTGACTCAGCAAGGTATGCAGAGACTTGTCCATGTGACTGCAGAATCCATTTTGCTGGGATTTTCCACAGTGAGAACAAAGAGATTCTTACACCTGGAAAAGCCTATATAAGGCTGATGCTGCATCTCCATCTTGTCTTCAATCCTGCTTCTTACCTCTGGAGGGACTTTGCTACAAACTGAAGCTCTACACAAGGGACTGAACGACCCATCCCAGCGGAGGATGTTCCAGAGACTTAATTTGAACCTGCAGTTTACTCCATCACTGCTGCAAGCCTGAACTAAGAACTTTGCCATTACTGTATGTAATTGATTCCATTTAACCAATTCTACCTCTCATTTCTACCTTTTTCTCTTTGTAAATAAACCTTTAGATTTTAGATTCTAAAGGATTGGCAACAGCGTGATTTGTGGGTAAGGTCTGATGTGTATATTGACCTGGGTCTGGGGCTTGGTCCTTTGGGATCGAGAGAACCTTTTTCTTTTATTGGGGTGTTGGTTTTCATAACCATTCATCCCCAGGACGAGTGCACTGGTGGTGATGCTGGGAGACTGGAGTGTCTAAGGAAATTGCTTGTATGACTTGTGGTTAGCCAGTGGGGTGAGACCAAAGTCCTTTTTGTCTGGCTGGTTTGGTTTGCCTTAGAGGTGGAAAAACCCCAGCCTAGGGCTGTGACTGCTCAGTTTAAGCAATTGGTCCTGATTTGGCACTCTCAGTTGAGTCCCGCCAGAATCGCTCCATCACACTGACCATTTCTTGTTTCCGCAGACTAGACATTTTAGCAAACTTTAGAATTCCTTGGTGCTAAACACCGTGAAACTCCCCTTTCTCCTTCACAGAGGGTTTTAACGCCCCTTATCTCACTTAGGCTCAAAACTGCCCAGAGTTCAAGAATTATCCCTGTTCCCATTGGGCAGATGGGGAAGAGCTTGAGGTACAGAGAAGGGAAGTGACCTACCCAGCAAGATGGTGGCAGAGCCAGAAAGAGAAGCCACCGGCCCTGACTCCTGTTCTAACAGACAAACACAGGGGTCTCTGAGGTTTCCCTGGCCCCTCGCCCCTCTCCTGCCTGGCTGATGTCAGCATCTCTCTGTGAGGTCACCACCTCCCCACCACCTTTCACCAATAGTCTGAGGTCCTGCAAAAAGTCTTTGTGATGTCACTGCCACACCCCTCCCTTGCTGTGCTAATGTCCTGCCCCTGCCCAGGCACTTTGGAGGTTTGAGCTACTCCCTGTGGATCACCCCATTCAAGGAGCGTTCGTTCTAGGCAGCAAGCCGACTAGACAGTAAAACATCAGATGCTGCTCCCAATACTGCACTCAGTTTTTCAGAAATTAGTCGACTTTATGGCCAGAGACCATTAGAGCATCTAATCTGACCCCCTGTATATCACAGGCCTCCTATATGACACAATAGCTACTTTTGGAGCAAACACATTCCAGAAAGGCATCTAGTCTCCATTAAATGACATCAGGAGATGGCAAATCCATCACTTTCCTTGGTAGCTTGTTCCTGTGGTGAATCATCTTCGCTTTTGAATATTTGTGCCTTAGTTGTAATATGAATTTGTCTCTTTTCACCATCCAGCCATTGGGGCTTGTTATACCTTTCTCTGCTTTAATACCCAATCTTTTCTCTCCATTAAGGCCCTTCAACACTTCAATGAAGTCACCTTTCAATCTTATTTTGATAAGCTAAACAGGTTGAGCTCTTTCAATAGCTCACTAGAAGGCATTTTTCTCCAGCCCTCATAACATTTGGTGGCTCTTTGCTGACCCAGCTCCAATTTCACAACATCTTTTTCAAATAAGGACACCAAAACTGGAGGCAGTATTCCAGCATCAGTCTCACTGATGCCATGTCACCTCCTGTGATGTTATTGACATAAGCTGTAACTGTATAGATCACCGTTGGGACCACTGTTCTATATTTGCAGCCAATATTATAGAAAGGTTGTCGTGTAAGGGGTCTATGGAGAAGTTCTGATTGGCTGATTATAATTATGCTATCGCTAGATGTGTATCATTCTTGTAGTTGACGTTATGAATATTGGCTCTGTGCTGTCCGTATTTCAAACTTGTGCTCTGCTTCCAGGGAACACCCCAGCCAGACAAGTTGGTGTCAGTTCTGCCTAACCTGCTTGATGGCCCATTAAGGACCATCAGCTTTACAATCGACCCATTGAGAGACGGCAGATATCCCTTGTCACTCAGCAAGGTATGCAGGGACCTGCCTATGCACAGAACTCTAAGGTTTTTCTATGACACATGCTGGATAGACTGTCCTTGGGACAAAGAAAGCAAAGACCACATGGCAAGAGACTATAAAAGGCTGATGCCTCATCTCCATCTTGTCTTCAATCCTGCTTCATACCCCTGGAGGGACTTTGCTACAAACTGAAGCTCTGTACAAAGGACTGAATGGCCTAGCCCAGCTGTGGATGGACTCCAGAAACTTGAATTGAACCTGCAGTTTATTCCATCACTGCTACAAGCCTGAATCAAGAACTTTGCCACTACTGAATGTGAATGGTTAAAATCCATGTGCATTTTATATAACAACCTCGTCTATGGATTGTGCCAGCTCTTTTCCAGATCCAAAGTCCAGAGTATGGTCAAGGGACCAGAGGCCTAGCAAATAGTGATCAGCTAAGAGAAAGCTGGGTAAACAGAAAGCCTTGCTTGCTAAGATAGGCCTGGTCAGAAAATTGCCAGGTGTTGGAGCTAAGAACTAAATAATTGTGTCTTATTCAGAGTTGCAGATTGAACAAAGAATCCCTGTTCCTATTATGTTAGTCTCTTCTGTAGGGAGATGTTCTTCCCACTGATCCAGCCTTAAGTTTAGGAAAAGTTGGCATGTTAGTATAAGATATGGCATCCTTCCACCTCCCTTCCAAGGGACCAATGCCTGCCTTATGACACACAGAAAACAATCTTTATTGCCATATACTTTCACTGTTTCTTTGCTTTAACCCCTAGGAATGTACCTGTTGGACAATCAAAGGAGTTGCTCCATTCCTATGAACCCCAAATCTGTGGAGGTTTGAGCTACTTCCTGTGGATCACCCCACTCAAGGAACATTCGTTCTAGGAAGGAAGCTGGACAGACCAGAAAACATCAGACGCTGCTCCCTATGCTACACTCAGTTATTCAGAAATTAGTCGACTTTATGGCCACAAAAGACCATTAGAGCATCTAATCTGACCCCCTACATAGCACAGGTCTCCTGTATGACACAATAGCTGTGAGGAAGGGGGGGTGGAGGAGGTGAGCGGGTGGGCAGTGGCTGGGGGACAGATGAGCTGGCGGCTGGCCCCAGCTTACCTCCGCTCCGCCTCCCCCCTGAATGCCCCGTCCCACTTTCCCCCCTCCCCCCTGCTTCCCGCAAATCAGCTGTTCGCGCAGGAAGCCTTGGCGGGAAGAGAAGCGGTTTGGCGGCTTCATGCTCAGGTCCAGCAAGGTGGAGACAGAGACAAGGTGAGCTGGGGCAGGCGGGCCACCCGCACCGCAGCAGGTAACCCGGGGGGCGCACAGGGGAACCGCTCCCCACACCAGCTCACCCACCTCCCCTCTGCCTCCCTGGGCCTGAGCCACCATTTGCTTCTCAGCCCTCCCAGGCTTCCCACACGAACAATCAGGGGCAGGGGTTCCAGGGGCAGTCAGGGGATAGGGAGAAGGGGTGGTTGGATGGGGCAAGGGTCCCAGGGGGGCCATCAGGAATGAGAGGAGGGGTTGGATGGGGTGACGGGGGGCAGTCAGGGGACAGGGAAGGGTGGATGGGGTAGGGGTCCTGGGGGGGGTGTCAAGGAACGTGGAGGGTTGGATGGGGCAGAAGTCCCGGGGGGCGGGGGTGGGCCATGACCCCGGTGTGGGGTGAGGAGGGAACCGGTTATTAAGATTTTGGCAGCTCATCACTGCCCGGGGGGGGCGGGGAGGCTGAGGAGGAGAGCGGAAGGGCAGTGGCAGGGGGTGAATATGCGAGCCGGGGATGGGGGAGCTGAGGTGAGTGGGGGAGCAGGTGAGCCGGGGGAGTGGGGGTCTGAGGAGGTGAGCAGGAGGGCATTGGTGGGGGGTCAGGTGAGCTGGCGGTGGGGGAGGAGAGCTGAGGCGGTGGGCGGGCAGGCAGGTGAGCCGTGGGGGGCTGAGGAGGCGAGCAGGCAGGCAGTGGGGGGGGGTCAGGTGAGCTGCGGGGGGTGGGGGGCTGAGGCGGCGGGCGGGCAGGCAGGTGAGCTGTGGGGGGCTGAGGAGGCGAGCAGGAAGGCAGTGGGGGGGGTGAGCTGGCGGCAGTGGAGGGGGGCTGAGGAGGTGAGCGGGGGGTGGGGGGGCTGAGAAGGCGAGTGGTGAGTCAGTGGCTGACCTTCTACACCTTCCTCAGTCCCACCTCATTCATTCAACAGGGCAACTGATTACAACGTGGGGGGAAGATCTTATTCTACTTCTAGCAAAAGGACATTTTTCTTTTACCTTAATTACACTACCTTAGGGGCCTGCTATAACATATTACCAAGGTGCAATACCACTGTTTTGGCAGGGCAGTGCTGGGGAAGGAGGGTTTGTTTCCATGGGGCGGGCGGTGCTGGGGGGGGTTGTTTTGGGAGGGCTGCGTGGCATCTGGGGGGTATTTCAGCGGCATGGGGGGGGTTAGTGGGACCGGGGGGATTTCAACCCTCAGCTGTTTTCTTTGGAGCAATATTGCCCTCGCCGCTTTATGAGTTGTGCAGGCCTGGACTAAACCAGAGACTCTGGACTCAGCATTCAAGTATCCTGCAATCTGAACTTCGAATCTGATACATTCCCTCATTGGCTACCATCGTTTGCCCAGCACGGAAGTGCTTCTTGTCCAACAAGACAGCCAGATTGGGGCCCATAGGCATGGAATGACTCTGAAGGAATCAGCTGTTTCTGTGCTTCATGAAACTTTGGATCCAAATGGTAAAAGACAGTTGTGCCCAATTTAATCATGGCGTCCTTTAGGAGTGTGTCTAATGTCACTTAACTAGGGAGCAGGGTTCTAAAAATAGTTTACCTAGGCCACAGGTCACCATAGCTTCCATCTCCGGGGTGAAAATCAACCACCACTACCTGCAATTTCTACCTGAGTGCTTGTCAAATCTTTGACCTTACTTGGAGTAATTTTACACGTCTCTGGTGTAGAATTCTTCACCAACCACACAACAGATCAGTAGCGATAGTGAGGCACAACTCCCCCAAATATGCCCTTTCATTTCTTTAATCTGGTGGCACAGATTTAAATTAGGGACTAAATTCAGGTGCGGTTTAGAATCCCTGTAAAACACCAAATGTCAGGTATCTATGGAAAATAGGTCTCTTTCTGCAGCTATGTCACATTCAACACAGATTTCATTTTCTACATATTTGCAGCATCTCCCAGGGGTGAGCTGAACAGAAACATCACTTCCATTTTCCCATCTCTACCTAGATAGGAATTGCATTTCCCAAATAATAGGCAACACGCACCTGATTAGGAAGGAGATCTCTTCAGGAGCAACCTCCTGCAGGGCCTGGCCACAACTGCTTTGGAAGCCCAATGCAGGGGTATCGTGCTTAGTTAAAAGTCATTTACTAGGGAATCCTCTTCCCAGACCGCTAGAAAAAATACTGACCTAACGAATTGAACAACAGAGGGATTGGGATGGTGATGGGGAATAACGGAATCCCTCTGACTTACCCTATCTTCTTCTGTTGTGACAGAGGGTGAAATGACATTTTCCCCTATCCCTGCCCTGTTGCTGCTCTTCGTTATAGTTCAATATATTTTAAGTGAGGAAAATGGTAGGAAAAATATCTGCTCCCCAGCACAACCTGAAGCAACATCAGAGCAACTGGGAATGAAACAATTTGTTTCCAAAGGGGGAACTCGATGACTAACAATTGCTGTGAAATGGGGGAATAGTATAACTGTGATGCTCAGGGTTTGTTTAGACTAGGAAAAGTGATGGAGTTTAGGTCAGGTCCAGGGGAAAGCTAATGCCAACCACTGCCCCTGGGCTGCATCTGCTCTACAACTATAACTGTCTTTTTACACCTAGATCACTAACTTGAGCAGCCAACGCCATGTGCAGCCCTAGTGGATGGAAGGCCCAGGTAGCTTTTGCCTCAGTGTAGCTTGTTGGGAATCAACCCTCTCTCCCCCACCTGGAGCTGATGAACATTCCTGGCTGGAGGGGGACACGCTCCTGCGAGTCAAAAGGAAAGGAGTTGATAGAAAAGATCACAGGACTGACCCCAAAGAAGGGTGAGCTGCAAAAGGCAGAAGCAGTTAACTCATCTGGGGGAGCTGAGAGACCACGGTGAAGATGGTGCAAAGATCACTATACTGGAATTAGCAAATGTGATTTTTTTAAAAACAAATCTTTGGCCAGCCCTAATCAAGGCATTTCTTACAGTTCTCTCCCATTTGGATTTTCTGATATCTAATAGGGAATGACCTCTGATTGAAGCTTTTCCCAAATGCAGAGCATGTGTAGGGTCTCTATTCACTGTGGATTCTGCCATGTCTGACAAGGTCTGAGCACTCAAAAGAAGGTTTTCCCGCACTCAGAGCATGTGTAGGGCGTCTCTCCTGTGTGGATTCTCTGATGTCTGCTCAGGCTTGAGCCCCGACTGAAGTGTTTCCCGCACTCAGAGCACGTGTAGGGCGTCTCACCTGTGTGGATTCTACAATGTGTGATAAGCTGTGAGTGCCAATTAAAGCTTTTTCCACACTCAGAGCACGTGCAGGGCGTCTCTCCTGTGTGGATTATCTGATGTGCGATAAGGTGTGAGCTCCGACTGAAGCTTTTCCCACACTCAGAGCACATGTAGGGTCTCTCTCCTGTGTGGATTCCCTGATGTGTGAAAAGGTCTGAACACCCATTGAAGCTTTTCCCACACTCATGGCATGTGTAGCGTGTCTCTTCCAAGTTGACTCTCGCATGTAATAAGGTCTGAGAGCCTACTTAAGTTTTCCTCTGGCCTCTGCTGAGTCTCACAGGCTTTTGCTTTTTCTGGCAGTGCACAACTCCCGGAAACATTTCCTTTGGGTCTTCCTGATAACGTCCCATGTGGTTCTACTTGCTCAGCATCTTCCTGCTGGGGATTCTCCTCCTCGTTCTCACTCACTATCCCAACACCTGATGGGAGACAGAGAGAATCCAGACATAGGTCATTCCCTGTGCCTGAGAAAAAGGAAATGTCAGAGACAGGAATGGAATAAGGCAGAGCCTAGTAGTCTGGCATTAAATGACCAAACTTTTCTGTCTGACCCTTCCCAGTCAGTGAAACCTGCAGTGAAAAACTTTCCCTTGACTTTACTGAATTTGGATTTCCTGTCTTGTTGAATGGGTCCCTGGGAGCTGTCAGGCAAATCTCCATGGAAAAGGGGAGAAGATGTGAGCTTTGTTGGTTGGGAGATTTGACTGTGTTTTGTCTCCTTGTGAGATGGGCAAATTGGAGGAGCTCTTGCAGCATTTCTGATGATTGAGTT
This sequence comes from Mauremys mutica, assembly GCF_020497125.1. Lineage (NCBI taxonomy): Eukaryota > Metazoa > Chordata > Testudines > Geoemydidae > Mauremys > Mauremys mutica. The sequence goes on from NW_025423298.1 coordinate 271,496, forward strand.
AAAAACTGCTACCACCTTTTGTTTTCAAAATAGCTCAGCCCTCAGTGTGTTCAGCCTTTCTGAAAACCTGGCCAACATTTTTGTTGCCCAAATGGCAGCTGAGTTCTTCTGAAAATCTGGCTCTAGGGGTGAGTGTGAGACCTTCTGAAAACTCTGGCCTCTGTGTCTGGAAGCTCTAAGAACCTTCAGAACTTTTATCTTGTGTGAGAGCCTGATGAGAAAACCTTCCTTCTGTAGAACTCAGCAGAGATTTTCTCACTGACTTACAATCACAATGTTTTATCTTGATCTCAGGTTTAGATACCAACAAAATGCATTTATTGTATTTTTACCTGCAATGTGAAACAAACATCCCTAGTTGGGCAGAGGGATAGAAGTAGGTCTGCCACTAAATCACATTTCCTTTCATCAGTAGCTACCTGAGCAAGGTAGTAACCAGTGGGCAACAGGTGAAAGGCCCATTGTCCATGCTTAGAACACTTCAGCAGCTAGACCTCAGGAATGGAAGAGGCTAATGATCAGTTTCTCCAGGATAGTTACTTCCAAAGAGTGGGATGAAAGTTTTTGGCTGAATATTTTATTTGCTGAAATATTTTGGTTAGACCAAAATGATTTTTTGGTTTTGTTTCAGCAAGAAAATTGGAAAAAAAATATTCATCTTGAGTCAACCTGAATGTCTATTATTGTAATTATAATGTTGGTTAGGCTAGCTAGCAAGGGGAAAAAAATAACTTGTACCTCTCTTTGTGTAAAAGGGCATGCAGCCTGGACTTCCAGGTGCACACGGGAAACATGCCCACATTCTGTTACTAGTCAGTGGGAAGCTTTGATTTTTATATGGTCTCCAAAGCCCTTCCCGACATCATGTAGAAGATGGGGGAACCAGGAAAAACAATGGATTTGTTTAAATTGGAAGTGAAAAATAATTGAAGGTTTTCTGACGTGAAGTCATTTCCCTGACTAGGAACTGAATCCAGGCTATGGCAGTGAAAGTGCCAAATCCAAACCACTAGACTGCCAGGGAGGTGATGATGTTGCTTTTCTTCTCACTTATGCTACACTTCATTAGGCTACTTTCTGTCCAATTTCTGAAGCAGCTCCATTGTCCACTCCCTGAGGGGCTAAGAGCAGACAGTGCAAGAACCCCTGTACTCAGGGTCACAACCCTGAGCCCAACCCAAGCCACTGAAACAAACTGAAATGATGCTTCAGCTTCCTCCAGCAGGATCACAGAGCAATACAAAGAAAACCCATGAGGAACAATCCTCCTCTGCTTTCATTTACCCCATCGCAACCCTCTCAGCAGCCGACTCTTGCAGGAAGGACTGAGCTGATAGGAGCTCTGGCATAGAGACCAAGGGAGGGGTGTTGCTCCCTCTCGCTGTGAGCTGATCACAGTCTGACTCCGTGTAACGGGGCTCTGAGCTTTGCCATCTTGTGAGTTCTGAGTGCTGAGCCCCCCGGACCCTTCTGCTGGGAGCATGGGGATTGCACAACAGCTGCAAGCCCTTTTCCCGTCTCCTTGTCCTCCTCGGCTTCCCCAGACCTTCCCCACAAATGGTTCTATCAGGCGCTGGAGGGATCTAAGGACCTGCAGGTTTCCCTCACCCATCTCCTAAAGCAAACAGTGATTCCCTTCTCTGACACTCCTGGGCCTGGGCTTCTTTTGAGTTTTTCCCCAGGGGGCCTGATTCCCTGTGAAAATGTGTGTGTGGCATGCTGGGAACCAGCTTGTCTGCCCCCTCTCTGGGAGCGGAGAAGCTTTTTCAGACTCTCCCCCACTAGATGAGTCCAACAGCACCTCCCCCTGGTAGGAGAATCCTAAATTCCACCCTCCCCGCTGGTTACTCTGACCAGCTGATGGCAACAGCATGTTAAATCAACCCCAGCTCTCTGGGCTAGAAAGCAGCATCTAACCAGCCTTGTAGCAGCTCTGGTTTGCTCACTAGAGACATAACGAACCAGGAAAGAAGGCAAATGTCAGACAGGGAACCTCAGCTCACAAATAAACACCCTCAGGGCTCCTTCTACATGGAGACTGGGCGACTGAAGAGACTCAAACCTGGCTGGCTCAGTTGGTAGCACATAACACTTTAAATCCCTTGGTCGTGCATTAAAGCCCCACATTGGGTGGTAGTGACAACCACTCTTCTGCTTATATTCACAGCCCAAAATGAAATAAACTCTCTGTCCTCTCTACCATCTTAGGCAGGTCATGTGTCTTCCTCCCTGTAAGCGTCAGTAAAACATGAAGAGAGAACAAACTGATGTTTGCATCCTGTGTTGAGACAGGTTTTTCTCCTCTTCCATTCTACCCCAGGCAACAGAGGGGGGATAATAACCATTTAATGGATAATTCCAGAGAGAAAAGTTTGGTCATTATAAATAGGATGATCCATTGAATCATATAGAAAGGTGAGGCAGGGAGGGATCCCGAGAGTCAGGACCAAGTATCCCTAGGCCATCCCTGACAGGTGTTTGTATAACCCCTTCTTAAAATCCTCCAATGACAGAGATTCTGAACATTTCCATTGAGGCCTCTGCCATGCAATCAACAACGCTTGGCTCATGGTTAAAGGCCAGGCTGTGATTCAGAAATTTTGGATTCAGTTCCCAGTTTGGTCCCATTATTTTCTGTGCAAACATGGACAAATTACAGCACATCTTCGGGCCTCAGTTTTCCTATCTGTAAAATGGGAACCGCCCTCCAACACTTTTGTCTATTTCACCTGTGAGCTGTTGGCAGCAAGGACTCTCTCTCACTCTGAGTTGTATAACACCTGGCAGAATCAGGGCCCCCACTCTCGGTCAGGGTCTCTGCAGTGCTTGGCACAACTAGGGCACCCACTCTTGGATGGGGTATCTGCAGTGCCCAACACAATGAGGCCCCAATCTAGGAGCCTAATGAGGACACAAAAATCTCCCCTTTCATTTGTTTATTTTAAAAAGTCCATTTTTAGCCTTCAAGTTCAGCCAGAAAACATGGCCCAAGAATCTCAGAAAAACCAAGAAAGTAATAACATTACCCCCAAAGGGAGCATTTTTAAACATCTCATGATTTTTAAGCTGCCCTCTGGATTTTTGAGTCCAGACTCCTAGTTACTGTTCTCAATCTAACTTTGGCTGAACTCTGGAACTGTAACCAGTGACACTGAACTAGTAAGTGGAGTTGTACAAACAATTTTCCTTGGGCTGTTGGTCATCATAGCTTCCTTTACTGGGGTGGAAACCAAGAACTGAGTGTGTGCTCTTTCCACTCCAGTTCTTTCTGAATCCTTGGCCTTGGTTAGGGTAAATTTACACTTCTCTGAAGTAGAATCCTTTACAAAACCACTCCAAATCTCAACAGTGTTAGTAAGCACTGGCTTCCTGAAACATGCTCAGCTTTTCTTTAATTTGGTGGCACAGTTCCAGGCAACGGACTGGATACAGGGCTGGATCATAATCTTTGTTTGTTATCAGAGCTGGAGATTCTATTCAAAAATAGCTATTTTTCTGCAGCTATTAGATTTCCATCACTGATTTTATACACATTTTCAACACCTACAAAGGATAAATTCAACAAAAAGCCCTCGTCTATTTCCTCAACATCTGCATCAAGAAGGGCAGCATTCCCTGTAACAGAGGATTAGCTAGGAGAGATCTTTTGTTGGGCCTGGGGTACATATCATTTGGAAACCAAATACATGGGCATTTTGCCTAGTTCAAAATCACCTAATGTGGAGTTCCCCAGATCATCTGAGACAATATTGACTTCAACAACTGAACTACAATGTGATCATATGAACTTCCTTCAGTTAGTTGGGGTTCTGCTGTTGGTAACCATTTCTGAGTGGAGAATCACTGCTGTGACCTTGTTAGCATGTCCAGTAAATTGGACAGTTCTCTCCTGTTGACAGAACTGCACTTGAATTGTCTCCCTGTCATCATGGAGGGATGGGGGAAAAGCAAAGCTGAAATCACAAATGAGGACTTTAGAAAATGGTCATTTGTCTTAAATTCTCCAATAAATCTGAGCTACATCCTATCAAACTGAACTAATATCCAACTGGGTGACCAAACAGCCTTCAGGAAAGATAGAAACCCACACCACAGAGAGATAGAATACATGACAGTGGAAGTGTGAAGTGAAATTCCAGAGCAGGTTACATCTGATTATTCAGAATCAGGACAAGAGATCCTCCCATCAGATTCTCCTCTGATCCATTCAAACCTGCTTCACTCAGCACTGTCTCAATAGTCAGTTATGTTATTTACAACATGTTTAATATCCCAGCATCCCCATAATGGGGGACAAAACAGATACCTTGTAAGAAGTGGCTTTACCAATAGATGGAACCTGGGATTTAAACTCCCAATGATCACACTGTGTTTGGGATCCATTTGAATTCCCCTTCCAGGTCTTTGACACTTACATCTGCACTCATAGCAACTCTGATATAGGATTAAAGTCAAACCATCGTCTCCAAGCACAGACAACGGAGAATGCTTCATCACATGACACTTTGAGAAGTGGATGGATAGAATGTGAAGGTAACCTCTGCCTGGCTCAGACAAAAGGTAACAGTTCTGCAGCGATGGGGAAGGAGGGAATCTCTGAGTCGCCCCGTATCCTTCCGGTGTCACAGAGGCTGAAATGACACTTTTTTTCCTGCCCCTGCTCCTCTTCATTTAGATATAATTTGAAAAGTTCCCAATAGATCTGCTCTTCAGCACAATCCAGAGCAACGTGAGAACAACGGGCAATGACACAATCTGAATCATTGGTGACTCTAACAATAACTTTGCAATAGGAGGAATGGTATAAATGTGATGCTCCCTTGTTTCTTATGGGAAGGGCTCACTCAAATTACTCATGAGACAATGGAGTTGATAGAAAGGACAAACTGGTCTACCTCAAAACAGGGCAAACTGTAAAAAGGCAAAAATGGGCCACTCATCTGGTCAAACTGAGAGATAATGGTGCTGCAAACAGTTCAAACAGCTTCAAAAGTTACTGTGTGGGAATCAGGAAAATTATTAAAGAAAAAGAAAGTATTGATAGCCCTAGAGGTTCTTATAGTGTGGATCTCCTTGGCAGCTTCTCTGATGGCTAACATGAGTTGAGAGCCAAGAGACGGTTTTCCCGCACTCACTGCATTGATAGGGCCTCTCCCCTGTGTGGAGTCTCCGATGCCTAATAAGGTGTGAGCTGCGATTGAAGCTTTTCCCACACTCACTGCATTCAAAGGGCCTCTCCCCTGTGTGGATTCTCTGATGTTTAGTAAGGACTGAGCTGCTAGTGACGCTTTTCCCACACTCACTGCATTCATAGGGCCTCTCCCCTGTGTGGATTCTCTGATGTTTAGTAAGGACTGAGCTGCTAGTGACGCTTTTCCCACACTCACTGCATTCATAGGGCCTCTCCCCTGTGTGGATTCTCTGATGTTCAGAAAGGGATGAGCTCTTAGTGAAGCATTTCCCACACTCACGGCATTCAAAGGGCCTTTCTCCTGTGTGGATTCTTTGATGCTTTATAAGGACTGAGAAGTCACATAAATTCTTCCCACCTTCAGTGCATGTATTTTTTCTCTTTCCCATGAGGATTTCCTGCTGTGTTGTGGTTTCCTTGAGGTCCGTCTGAGTTCCCCGACAGGAAATACATTTACCCACTTTCTCCCCTGGATGGTTTCCCTGCTCTCTTTCTGGTCTGTGCTGAATCTCACTGGAGTTTCCCGGCTCATGATTCCAGGACACATTCCTTTTCGATCTCTGCGATAATTCTCTGTGTTTATCCACTTGCTCAACATTTCCCTGCTGAGAATTCTGCTCATCTTTCTCACGTACCATTGCATCACCTGCTGTGATAGAGACAGAAACCTCAGACAGGGATGGAAAGGTGAAGGCCAAACCAAAACAAGTGCTGGAGAGAGGTCAAATAAAAATCAGGAACTGAACTCCCCCAAACTCTTCCCCCAAATGTAGTGGTGGGATTTTATGTTTGTATTTTATATAATTTGGAATGAAGGATAAAGAATAATTATGTAGCATGTGTTAAGTGTATTGGTGTATGATCTGAGCACATCCTGCCAGCCACCTTTTTGAATAACAGAAAGGAATGGCCTAATGGGCCAATGGGTAGAGATACATCAGCCAGAATCTGTGTCTGGACTGATTTCAAGGCAGTAACAGACCTTTGAGGGTCACCAATTTGTTGCAGGTTTAGCATTTTAAAATAAGCAAAAGAATGCCATGATTGTTTTCTTTTGCGTTGCGATTTGATGTTCCTGTTCAAAATGTTCAGTGTAAATTAATTCTGGTTTGTGTGTGAATAAGGAATGTACATGTTAAGAGGTAAGTGCGAAGGTCATCACTGAACCAGATGTACGAGGGAGGAACTGAAGAAAGACACAAGGGCGCCAGGAGGCTGCAACACGCCCCTATTGAAATGTCAGAGGAGGGCAGACTGATGATTCTAAAGATGAGACAGGCAGGGCCACCCAGAGGATTCAGGGGGCCTGGGGCAAAGCAATTTTGGGGGCCCCTTCCATAAAAAAATTGCAATACTATACAACGCTATATTCTCGTTGGGGCCCCTACGGGGGGCAAATTGCCCCACTTGCTCCCCCCCATGGGCGGCCCAGGGAAAAATGAACTTTCCGCATCTCGGCACAAACCCAGTTTTGAGAAAACTTCTTTACAAGGTATCACTGGTTCTCAGCATCAGCTAGTGCTAAAAGGCACTAAAGCTCATTAAAAGGGTTGGACAAATATTTTCCATCAAAACTTTTTCTGGATCGAAAACTAGGGGTTTTTAAAAAGCAGAAAAAAATCATGGACAATGTCTGCTTTCCTTCAAAATTTGTTGTGGTTTTTTTAATTGAAAAGCTGAAATTAGTCTGCCAAAACCTGAACATGGTTTGGGGGTTCAGAAGTGTGTGGCCAAATATTTGCTGCTTGCTGTGTTTGATTGCTGAAAGAAACAATAAAAAAATTCTGCTTAAAAAAAATCCAAAACTTTTGAACCACCTCAGCTTGCGACCAAAATGCCTGAGCCCATCCAGTCAGAGATTTTTCCAGGTTTCTGATACTCTGCTGGCTTCCTTGACTAATATCTGTCTGCATAACTTTGGGTTCATTTACCTTAGAACATAAGAACAGCCAGACTGGGTCAAACCAAAGGTCCATCCAGCCCAGTATCCTGTCTACCGACAATGGCCAATGCCAAGTGCCCCAGAGGGAGTGAACCTAACAGGTAATGATCAAGTGATCTCTCTCCTGCCATCCATCTCCACCCTCTGACAAACAGAGGCTAGGGACACCATTCCTTACCCATCCTGGCTAATAGTCATTAATGGACTTAACCTCCATGCATTTATCTGTTTCCTAGAGACTGGCTCCATGGGGTCCCTCACAAACTGGAGACGGTTACTGTGGGTTTGTCTTTAGTATAGACTATGTACATACTCCACAAACTGAGCATGTGAGCTTGTCCAGAATCTGGGATGAGCCTATGTTGTGAAAACTGAAATGCTCAAAATAGCACATGCATGTGAATGGACACAGGGTGCTCAAATGAAATTAGCCCAGAGCTTCTCAAACTGGGGGTCAGGACCCCTCAGGGGGGTCAGGAGATTATTACTGGGGGTTGTGAGCTGTCAGCCTCCATCTCAAACCCCGCTTTGCCTCCAGCATTTATAATAGTGTTAAATATATAAAAACGTGTTTTTAATTTATAAGGGGGGGGCGCACTCAGAGGTTTGCTATGTGAAAGGGGTCACCAGTAAAAAAGTTTGAGAACCACTGAATTAACCCCTCTGGAGCCTCGGGGAATGCGGAGGGAGGGGTCTCCCTTGGTAGGGTCGGGAAGGAGGTAGGTGGTGTAGGATATTGCTCTTCTCATGTGATCCCTCCCCCAGTGGCTAATTTTAAATGAAGCTCCCCTCCCCTGACATGAATCTCCCTATGGCACTGAAATGAAATACAGACTATAATTTGGCATTTGAGAAGTGAAGGGGATGGGAGCCCTAATGGAAAAGCTCACAGCTTGGCTCTTCTGCAAGCCTCAGACTGCTGAATGAGCTTTAGGGTAGGGAAGGCTGTGCCTCCCAGACAGCCTGGCCCTGCCCCCTATCCGACCCCCACCCACTTCCTGCCCCCCTGACTGCCTGCCCCCTCAGAATCCCCGACCCATCCAGCCTAGTAAAAGGCCATGTGAACCGCCATGGAGTGCTCTCAGCCTGCGAGTCGCTACGGGGACCTCTTCCACCAGGGCTCCTGCTGAGAGAAGCCTCACCAGAAAGCGAGTATATCAGGAAAGGAAAGTACTAGCTCAGCCTGCAATGGTGCTAGGAACCCCCCATCTAGCTAGCAACATCCTGCTCACCACCCCGGGACCCCACCCCTGCTCCCTGTCCCCTGCCTGCCCCGACCCCTAGCCACCCCCCCGCTGGGTCCTGACAGACCCCGGCACGCCCACGACCCAACCCCCCCGTTCCCTGTCCGCCCCCCCCAACCTGTTCCCCCTCCCTGTCCCCTGCCTGCCCCGACCCGTGTCCACCCCCCCGCTGGGTCATGACAGACCCCAGCACGCCCATGACCCAACCCCGCCCCATTCCCTGTCCGCCCCCCCCAAAGTCTTCCCCCTCCCTGTCCCCTGCCTGCCCCGACCCCTAGCCACCCCCCCGCTGGGTCCTGACAGACCCCGGCACACCCACAACCCAACCCCCCCCGGTCCCTGTCCGTCCCCGCCCACCTCTTCCCCCTCCCTGTCCCTTGCCTGCCCTGACCCCTGTCCACCCCCCCGCTGGGTCCTGACAGACCCCGGCACGCCCACGACCCAACCCCCCCCCGTTCCCTGTCCGCCCCCACAACCTCTTCCCCCTCCCTGTCCCCTGCCTGCCCCGACCCCTAGCCATTCCCCCGCTGGGTCCTGACAGACCCCGGCACGCCCACGATCCAACCCCCCCCCCGTTCCCTGTCCGCCCCCACAACCTCTTCCCCCTCCCTGTCCCCTGCCTGCCCTGACCCCTATCCACCCCCCCCCGCTGGGTCCTGACAGACCCCGGCACGCCCACGATCCAACCCCCCCGTTCCCTGTCCGCCCCCCCCCCTCTTCCCCCTCCCTGTCCCCTGCCTGCCCCGACCCCTGTCCCCCCCCCGCTGGGTCCTGACAGACCCCGGCACGCCCACGATCCAACCCCCCCGTTCCCTGTCCGCCCCCCCCACCTCTTCCCCCTCCCTGTCCCCTGCCTGCCCCGACCCCTAGCCATCCCCCCGCTGGGTCCTGACAGACCCCGGCACACCCACGATCCAAGCCCCCCCCGTTCCCTGTCCGCCCCCCCCCAACCTCTTCCGCCTCCCTGTCCCCTGCCTGCCCCGACCCCTGTCCACCCCCCTGCTGGGTCCTGACAGACCCCGGCACGCCCACGATCCAACCCCCCCCGTTCCCTGTCCGTCCCCCCACCTCTTCCCCCTCCCTGTCCCCTGCCTGCCCCGACCCCTATCCACCCCCCGCTGGGTCCTGACAGACCCCGGCACGCCCACGATCCAACCCCCCCCCCGTTCCCTGTCCGCCCCCCCACAACCTCTTCCCCCTCCCTGTCCCCTGCCTGCCCTGACCCCTTGCCACCCCCCCGCTGGGTCCTGACAGACCCCGGCACGCCCACGACCCAACCCCCCCTGTTCCCTGTCCGCCCCCCCAACCTCTTCCCCCTCCCTGTCCCCTGCCTGCCCCGACCCCTGTCCACCCCCCCGCTGGGTCCTGACAGACCCCGGCACACCGACGATCCAACCCCCCCCCCGCCCGTTCCCTGTCCGCCCCCCCAACCTCTTCCCCCTCCCTGTCCCCTCCCTGCCCCGACCCCTAGCCACCCCCCCGCTGGGTCCTGACAGACCCCGGCACACCCACAACCCAACCCCCCCCGGTCCCTGTCCGTCCCCGCCCACCTCTTCCCCCTCCCTGTCCCTTGCCTGCCCCAACCCCTGTCCACCCCCCCGCTGGGTCCTGACAGACCCCGGCACGCCCACGATCCAAGCCCCCCCCGTTCCCTATCCGCCCCCCCACAACCTCTTCCCCCTCCCTGTCCCCTGCCTGCCCCGACCCCTATCCACCCCCCCCGCTGGGTCTTGACAGACCCCGGCACACCCACGATCCAACCCCCCCGTTCCCTGTCCGCCCCCCCCAACCTCTTCCCCCTCCCTGTCCCCTGCCTGCCCCGACCCCTGTCCACCCCCCGCTGGGTCCTGACAGACCCCGGCACGCCCACGACCCAACCCCCCCCGTTCCCTGTCCGCCCCCACAACCTCTTCCCCCTCCCTGTCCCCTGCCTGCCCTGACCCCTATCCACCCCCCCGCTGGGTCCTGACAGACCCCGGTGTACCATCAGAAACATGAACCGATCCCGATTTGCTACTTTGGCTGCACTGAGCATGCGCAGCCGAACTGAGCATGCCCAGTAACCTCCGCTGTCGCCACTGCCCTCTCTCTGCCCTCACTTCTACTCACGATTTGCTGCCTGCTCTTTGGGGGCGTTTAAAATGCTCAAGGGGGCAAATCGCAGCGGGGGGGCTGGCAGGGTCTGAGCGGGGGACACAAATTTACTGGCCGGGGGGGTCAAGCTGCTGTAGGCAGCGGGAGGAGAGAGGCTGAAGGGGAAAAATCGGGGGTGGGGGGTGGGAGCCGCGGTTAAGCCCAGGGGGGGAGACGCTGCCAGACCCTGTGCAGGGACAAAACCCCCGTTTAGGGAGGGGGTGGGGGGGAACAGTGGCCCCTCGGGATGAGCCCCCTGCTGGGCTCGCAGATCTGGGGGTGTCGGGGCTGGGGGGGGGCCACAGGCTGTTTTCAGTTGTGCCCCGTGTCAGCCCTGGAGCAGGGGGCGGGTTCCTGGGGCTGGGGCTTAAAGGCACAGGCAGCCCGATTCCTACACTGTCAAAGCGTAGACAGCGCGGCTCCTCTCTATCTTATATAAGTGCTGCGGGGCTGTTACTGCTCCAGCCAGGAGACTGAATGTGGGGAAATATTGTACAGACGCCCCCTCCCTCCCTCCCTCCCTCCCTCAAACTCTGCCTCTCACATTTTGACTATGTAAAAGTCTCTTCTATCATTTTCTATGTCTATATGAAATCCCTGCAGCTCCTTTCTCTTATACAACGTGCTGATTTGGTAACTCCCTCCCAGAGCCCACATGTCTGTACCCCCTCCTGCACCCCAATCCCCTGCCCCAGGTCAGAGCCTGCACCCGTCACTCAAACTCCCCATAGCCTGCAACCCTCCTGCACCCCCAACTCCATCCCAGAGCCTGCACCCCAAACAGGGCTGGATTAACCTGTTGTGGGCCCGGTGCTAAACATATTTGTGGGTCCCCATGGGGGAAATGGGGACATGAGGCATGGGGGCAGAGTCCTCAGAGCAAGGGGCTGACTTGGGGCAATGGGATATGAGTCATGGTACGGCAGGGACAGCCCCACTCCACCCAGCCCAGTACAAGGGCACTGTTTACAAACCAGGAGCTGCCAGACCCATGCTGTCCAGCCCAGCCCTGCACTGCCATTGTGCTTCTTCCCCTTGGGTGTGGGCCCATGCTGCACCATGCTACCCCCTGCTCAGCACCCCTCTGGCTCCCTACGCGCAGTGCCACACCACCCAGAGACCCCCACAAACCCCCTGCTCAGCACCCCTCCGACTCCCTATGCCCAGTGCCACACCACCCAGAGACCCCCACAAATCCCCTGCCCTGAACCCCTCTGACTCCCTTCACCCAGTGCTGCACCATCTAGAGACCCCCACAAACCCCCCTGCCCAGTGCACTCCCAGATCACTCCCCCACCCACTCAGAACCCCCCCACAGATCCTCTCACTGACCAGTGCCCCCCAGCTGAAGACCCCCCACAGCCCTCCCACAACTGCACAGTGCCCCACACCTTCCCACCCAGAGCCCCCCTACAGATCCCCTCACTGTCCAGTGCCCCCCACCACCACAACTGCAGTGACCCGCACAGACCCCCCACACTTCCCAGCACCCACACACACACAGATCTCCCCCACTGACAGGCCCCCAACACATAGATCTCCCCCCCCCAGTGCCCAGCACCTACCCAGACCCCCTAGAGACCTACTCTCCCAAACCCTAGCCCCCAGCCACAGTAGCCGGCCCTGATGGGAGGTGACTGTGGCTGTGAGACTGAGATGGCAGCGCAGCCAGAACTGGTCCTGGGGCAGGAGAACTCTGGCCTCTTGGGAGTGGTGGAAGCAGCCAGGCTGGAGCAGGAGCAGAGCCTACCCGGGGCAGGCTCTCTCAGGACCCAGCTGAGCCTCCCCCCTCCCCAACTGTTCCCTGTTAGTGGCTGAGACTGGCCCAGCCTCTGCACCAGTCCCAGGTGGCTCTTCCCCCAGGGAGGCAGGTGGGACCCCACAGGTCCCAGGCAGTGGAGACAGCTCATAGCTGGAGCAGTGCTGGGTAGCGGGGCAGATCCCTGAGACGTGACTCCCGCGATCCTACCCAGCCCACCCACATCCATTGGCCCCGTGGCCAGCAGCCTTGCAGAGCACACACCTCTCTCTCTCTCCCTGCTTTCCTATCACCAGTTATGTTACTACAGGAATGAAATTGAGACATCCCATAAAACAGCTAGTTCCACATTGTTCTTCAAACCTCAGATCATTGAAATGTAGCTTTGCATTTGAGATACTATATGACTGTAGTACATTTTGCACCGCCTGCATCTACACTGACATCAGGAGAGGAGAAGAGGACAAGACTGTCCCTAGCATATATGATTTTAAAGAAAAGAGAGACACACACACACACTATCAATACAACAAGAAGGGAGAACAGTAGCTGGTGCCAAGAGAGAAGATGCAATGAAACCCTTCTGTACCCACAACTGATGTCTGAAAAGCATCAGTCACTCTGCAGATCAAAGAAAGAAAGAGCAGCCAGTTTCAGACAGATAGGATCCTTATGACCTATATAGGAGAAGTGTACTTCCCTATAGCAGTTTCCCACCATAATAAATAAATCCATAAGAAAATTAACCAAAAATTAAGATTAGGAGTCTGATTGAAATTATGTACATTTTCAGCATTAGTTTAGTATGAAAATATTGCAGCTACTTTTCTTTTACTCCTGTCTTCATAAAAAGCAACAGAGTTATAACATATAATTACAAAGACTAAAGTGCATGCTTTACTATAATTAGGACCAGACAATCCAAGATGAAAACTACACCGTGGCAGAGTCCTACAACCAGGTCTTTGAGGCCAATCCCTTTATCAATACAATCCTCAACCAAAATATGAGGAAGGAGACGAGTCACCCTCAAACTTTTGACAATAGCTCAAGGTCAGACACCCAGAAGACCAGCGCCATTCGTATTCTGGTTTTGGATAAAATACTTGATCTTGCCTACATCATAGAAACCTTCCTCTCTCCAAGTCTATACCCCACTACACCCTTTAGCGATAAAGTAACCATTAAAGAAGTTCTGAATCAGTCGTCTTTCTTCCCAATTTAGGTTTAACAATAAAGCTGCAACCTAAGTAGCTATGGGAGATGACAGTGCAACTACTAGGTATTGGTGGGGGAAAAGTGTGCTACTAATGTCCTGGATATACTGGCAGGGCCGGCTTTAGGCTAATTCAACTAATTCCCCTGAATCGGGCCCTGTCCCTAAGAGGGTCCCGTGCCCAAGCCCTGGTTCGGTGTATTGGCAAGAGTCAGTGCACTGTACCGGGGTGGCCCGGCTTCTCCAGGGGACAATTTAAAGGGCCTGGGTGCCCTTTAAATTGCCACCACTGCCACACTGCTGGAGCCATGGGGTAGAGCTGTTGGGATCTGTGGGCTACTTAAAAAGTCCATCGCCCCCGTTGCTTCTATTGCCCTAGCCCTTTAAATAGCCACTGGAGCCCCGCCGCTCCCCCAGGGCTCCGGCAGCTGTGTACATGGCCAGGGCTGTGGAAGCAGGGGAGCCCCAGGTGGCTGCTGTTACTCTGGTGTGGGAGGGAGGAGGAGGAGGGAGCACTTACCATACCGGGTGGTCTGTACCCCCTGTACCTGCACCCCCTGCCCTGTCTCCAGCCAACCCCTGCTGCACCCCCCCTGCCTGAAGCCAGCCATTCCTGCACTCCTCTGTCTTCAGCACTGCCAATCTATGCCACACTGCCAATCTATGCCACACCCCCCTATGGCCCTGCTTGAAGCCAGCCAGCCCACCCCACCCCACCCCACACACCCCTGTCTCCAGCCATTGCTGCACCCCTTGCCCTGCCTGCAGCCAGCCCCATGTCCACTGGTGCCCTGCAATTCCCTGGGCAGTAACCCTGCATACCTGCTTCAATGATGGGAGAAGAGAGCAGCTGGTACCCACACACATGTGCACACCCTAGGGTGACCAGACAGCAAGTGTGAAAAATCAGGATGGGGTGGAGGTTAATAGGATCCTATATAAGAAAAAGACCCCAAGATTGGGATTGTCTCTATAAAATCGGGACATCTGGTCACCCTAGCACACTCCCAGGGAGTGGCGGGGACCAGGGGCGGCTCTATACCCCAGCGCGCCAAGCAGGCACGTGGGGCGGCCCTTTCCCGGGGGGGCGGCATTTGGCTCCGGTGGACCTGCCGCAGGCATGCCTGCGGCAGGTCCACCGGAGCCCGGGACGAGCGGACCTGCCGCAGTCATGCCTGCGGCAGGTCCGCTCGTCCCGGGCTCCGGTGGACCTGCTGCAGGCAGGCCTGCGGGAGCTCAACCGGAGCCGCGGGAAGAGGGGACCCGCCGCGGGACCGGGGAAGGGCGGCGCAGTGCACCGCGCTGCTTGGGGCAGCCTGATTTCTAGAGCCACCCCTGGTGGGGACCCACACATGTGAAGCGGAGTTCATTTCTAGTTCAGGCCCATCTTTTTAAAAAAGAACTGTAGGTAGTGTTAACATACAGCCATGGGCGCCGACTTATATGGGCTCCTGGGGCTTTAGCCCCAGGAATATTTACAGTCAGGGGCTCTGCTCCACCAATAGTTGGAGCTAGGTTTCGCCCCTTTTAAATCCCAGCCGCAGCCGGGAGTCAGAGGGCTCTGGGCTGCCTGCAAGAGCGGGGAGCCCAGAGCCTTTTAAATCCCAGCCGCGGCTGGGAATCAGAGTGCTCTGCGCTGCCCGCAGCCGCGGGGAGCCCAAGGCCCTTTAAATCCCAGGCGTGGCCGGGAGTCAGAGGGCTCTGGGCTGCCTGCAGCCGCGGGGAGCCCAGAGCCCTTTAAATCCCAGCCGCGGCCGGGAGTCAGGGGGCTCTGGGCTGCCTGCAAGTGCGGGGAGCCCAGAGCCTTTTAAATCCCAGCCGCGGCCGGGAATCAGAGGGCTCTGGGCTGCCTGCAAAAGCGGGGAGCCCAGAGCCTTTTAAATCCCAGCCGCAGCCGGGAATCAGAGGGCTCCGGGCTGCCTGCAACCGCGGGGAGCCCAGAGCCCTTTAAATCTCAGCCGCGGCTGGGAATCAGAGGGCTCTGGGCTGCCCGCAGGGGCAGAGAGCCCAGAGCCCTTTGAATCCCAGCCGAGGCGGCTGGGATTTAAAGGGCTCAGGGCTCCCCGCGGCTGCCAGCAGCTCAGAGCCCTTTGAATCCCAGCCCCTGGCCGCCTATTGCCCCCTCCCCAGACCCCTGCCCCAACTGCCCCCCAGGACCCCCACCCCCTATCTAAGCACCACTGGTCCTTGTCCGCCGATTACCCACTCCCGAGACAACTGCCCCTAACTGCCCCTTGGGACCCCAGCCCCTATCTAAGCCTCCCTTCTCCTTGTCCCCAACTGCCCCGCTCCTGAGACCCCACCCAACTTCCCCCCAGGACCCCACCCCCTACTTGTCCCCTGATAAACCCCCTGGACTCCCATGCCTATCCAATTGCTGCCTGTCCCCTGACTGCCCCTCCGAACCTCTGCCCCATCCAACCCCCCCGCTCCTTGTCCCTAGATTGACCCCTGGAACCCCCTACCCCTTCTCCAACCTTGTAATCTTGTGGCACTGACGCGTTTTATATCGGCTTACAGGGCGGGAGCGGGGGGGGGGCACCACCATTTTGGGCCCCACCAAAAATTATACAAACCTGCCGCCTATGCATACAGCCATATTTTCCTGGACATGTCAGACTTTTTGGTTTTTAAATTCCTGTTCGGGAGGAATTTTTAAATCTGGAAATATAGTAACCCTATTGGTACCAGAAATACATATTCTGGCACATCCCTTAAATCAGAACTTTTCATAGGGAACCGGTTGCTAAGAAAGGAAAGGCTTTTTTTCCCCACCTTTTTTTCCTTTTTTTTAAAGTCATCCCTGCTGGGGCCCCGCCGAAAATGTTTGAATTGGGTGGGCCCCAAACTTCCTAAAGCCAGCCCTAACTAGTCTGTTCAGTGTTATAGCTTTTAATATGCTACTGCAAATACTGTAATAGAGCATTAATGTCCCAATGTACTGTAGCTTGTTTTAACTTACCGTAATACTAGAAGTGATGCATGTGAACATTGCTGTAACGAGGGCAAGGCGAGTGAGGCATTTGCCTCGGGCATGGAAAGTGAGGGGCTCAGAAAGTCTCTCCTTCAGCGGCAATTCGGCAGCAAGTTCTTCCCTCTGAGAGGGACTGTGGTACTAGTTGCCAAAGTGCCGCTGTTCGTCTTCAATGGAGAGGGGCAGCGCATAGGGCTCTTTTGCAGAAATTCGTTGGTGGATCCTTCCCTCTAATAGGGAAGAGCCGGACATGCTGCCTCTGTTCCTTGCCTTATGTGCCAAAAATCCCTACTGACGGCTCTGCATGTGAAGCTCTCTTAAAAGCTGACACTACAGTAGTGATATTCCCTAGCCAGCATGCATAGGGCTGGGTGTGGGGAAGGGGAGTGAATTTAGGTATAAGTAACATCTCTCACACCAAACAGGAACTTTTACAAAGTTCATTATTATGCCTTGTCTTACAAACACCAAAAACTATTATTACATATGCAGAAAGGTCAATAATCACCTCCTCCCCATATATACAGAGTTGTGCTTCTGCATATAGTATCTATGTCAGATTAATATTGAGTTACCAGCTGTTCAGGAATCAGTAAAGAGTCAGCTGCCAAGCCACATGTTGATTCCTATTGCAAACTGTATGGGTGACCCTTGAGGCATTCTGAAGCAAGAGATTACTGTAAAACTGTAAATAAGACGCAGAAAGAATAAAATTTTCCTAGGTTTTGTTTGTCAGATTTATTGTATTATGTATAGTAGGTGTTTAATATAAAAACCAGGTAGTATGGTTTACAATGTTTTAACAAGAGATTATTCTATTACCATTATCCAGTCAACTTGCACACTATTTTGAATTAGTGATAATTCACAGAGAGAGAAAGAAGAAAGCTGAATTTAGATAATTATTAACCAGATTCCTGGTTATTCACCAGCCACTTTGCTTCAGTCCATGGCATAAAGCATCATAAACCCAGGACAGTATTGACAAGATAATATTCACCTCGAATTTGCATCTGCTACACTCCCTGCCCCCGCCTCATTCCCAGTCACAATATTCAGGATATAGCCTAGTGAGAAAGTGGCCTGGCTGAAGCACGTAGCTGGCAACTGAAAACTAGTACTGAGTACAATAGCCCTGAGAACATTGCTTAATTCTGAGCACTGTGTCTGCAGTGAGATGCAGGGTGGCCCTGGTGCCACGGCACCATTGTAAAGTCAATACTGACTCTAATCCCATAGGCGGCAGGTTTGTATAATTTTTGGTGGTGCCCAAAATAGTGGTCCATCCCCCCGCTCTCGCCCTTTAAGCCGATATAAAATTAAGCTACAACGCATCAGAACCACAAGATTACAAGGGTCATTTAAAAGTGGAAAGTGAGACGCAGCACTTGCCTGCTTCAATATACGGTATTAAATTTTGTTACACCTGTTGTGCCAAATTGGGAATGTTCTTAATGTTTTCTCTGAATACTGTGTGGATGCCTCAGTTTCCCCTGCAAGGTGCCAACTGAAGGTGTTGGGGACAAAGAGATCAGGTGGCCTCCTTGTCCAGAAGAGATACAAAGGCTAGAGGAGGGAGTGTCAGTTTGGAGCTGGCTGGGGAAATGGGGATAGGCCCAGAACTTGGGTCTAGGCTCCCCACCCTCCAAGATGGACCTGACTGAGGGGTCACTTTCTGTACCTACAAGCTCTGTTTAATCTGTGTTCCTGTTGTCTAACAAACCTTCTATTTTACCGGCTGGCTGAGAGTCACGTCTGACTGCAGAGTTGGGGTGCAGGGACCTCTGGTTGCCCCACGACCTGCCTGGGCAGACTCGCTGCAGAAAGTGCACGGTGTGGAAAGGGCTGAATGCTCCGAGGTCAGACCCAGGAAGGTGTAAGCTTCTTGCCCTGCAGACAGTACGCTCAGAGAGAGGAGGCTCCCCCAGAGTCCTGACTGGCTTTGTATGGAGTAGTTCCAAAGC
Organism: Mauremys mutica; assembly: GCF_020497125.1. Classification (NCBI taxonomy): domain Eukaryota; kingdom Metazoa; phylum Chordata; order Testudines; family Geoemydidae; genus Mauremys; species Mauremys mutica. Next base: position 289,919 of record NW_025423298.1, read on the forward strand.
ATCCCAGCATGCCCTTCCACCCCATGCGCTTCCCGGAAGTCCGCACAGGCACTGACACTCCCTCCTCTGGCCTCTCTCTCTTTTCCAGGCATTAGGAGGCCACCTGATCTCTTTGTTCTCCAACACCTTCAATTGGCAGCTTGCAGGAGAGTGGCCCAGGCCATCAGGTGCCCGGAGACAGGGTTTCGGCCATTCTCTGTGCAGACAGCATCACACTGGCCCTCTAGGGCTCTACAACAATCACACCCCCTTATCCCACCATCTAGATCCTTGAGAAATGCATAGGGGAAACTGAGGCACCCACACAGTATTCAGAGAAAACATTAAGAACATTCCCACTTTGTAACACCTGTATACAACTAGTTATATACTTTAAAGGGGTGTAAAATAATCAAGTATTGTGCTAAACACAAAGATACTCCAAACTGACCACCACATTTAAGTTGCACATTTTTCCCCTCAGGTGAGGGCTCTGGGGTGGGGCTGGGGATGAGGGGTTCACAGTGCAGGAGGGTGCTCAGGGTTGGGGTGCTGGGGGTGCAGGCTCTGGGGTGGGGCAGGGCTGGGGATAAGTAACTTGGGATGCAGACAGGCTGCCCCAGGGCTAGGACCAGAGAGGACTCCCCCCCACCCCATTATCAGCAGCAGCAAGCTCCAGGGGAGGGATCCCTCCTCTCCCCCCGCAGCACACTCACTCTGCAACACAGTCACTGCACATGCTCCTAGGGACTCTCTCAGGTCCAGAAAGCCCACTCGCCTCCCCTGTGGTGGGTATCGGGTGGCACAGAGTCCCTGGGCGATGCTCTGGAACTGCTCCCAACCAAGCCAGTCAGGACTTTGGAGAGCCTCCTCTCCCTTGGAGAAGATTTTTCAGGGCAAGAAGCTCACACATCTTCATCTCCTGGGTCTCTCCTTAGTGCATTCAGCATCCTCTGCCCCTCCATGTGCTTCCCACAGCGATCCCACCCCAGCGGGGTCCAGGGGAAGCCACAGGGTCCTGCCCCCCCACTTCGCAGTCAGACGTGACTCTCAGCCAGCTGGTAACACAGAGGTTTATTAGATGACAGGAACAGGGTGTAAAACAGAGCTCGTAGGTACAGAGAACAAGACCCCACAGCCGGGTCCATTCTGGAAGCAGTGAGCCAGACCCCCATCTGCACTTCCCTCCTCATCCCCAGCCAGCTCCAGACTCCCAAACCCCCTCCAGCCCCTCCTCTCTGCTCAGTTCTTTTCCTGGGCCAGGAGGTCACCTGACCTCTTTGTCTCCAACACCTTCAGCTGGCACCTTTGCAGAGGAGGGCCCAGGCCATCAGTTGCTAGGAGACAGAGTGCCAGGCATTTAGGTGCACTGGCCCTTTGCTCTGTAGCAATCACATACCCTGATCCACCACCTAGATACTTTAGAACTGCATAGGAGACACTGAGGCACAAACAGAGTATTCAGAGAAAACATTAAGAACATTCCCAGCTCGTCACACCGGGGTGGGGGGCTGAACATAAGAACATAAGAAAGGCCGTACCGGGTCAGACCAAAGGTCCATCTAGCCCAGTATCTGTCTACCGACAGTGGCCAATGGCAGGTGCCCCTGAGGGAGTGAACCTAACAGGCAATGATCAAGTGATCTCTCTCCTGCCATCCATCTCCATCCTCTGACGAACAGAGGCTAGGGACACCATTCTTACCCATCCTGGCTAATAGCCATTTATGGACTTAGCCACCATGAATTTATCCAGTCCCCTTTTAAACATTGTTATAGTCCTAGCCTTCACAACCTCCTCAGGTAAGGAGTTCCACAAGCTGACTGTGCGCTGCGTGAAGAAGAACTTCCTTTTATTTGTTTTAAACCTGCTGCCTATTAATTTCATTTGGTGACCCCTAGTTCTTGTATTATGGGAATAAGTAAATAACTTTTCCTTATCCACTTTCTCAACATCACTCATGATTTTATATACCTCTATCATGTCCCCCCTTAGTCTTCTCTTTTCCAAACTGAAGAGTCCTAGCCTCTTTAATCTTTCCTCATATGGGACCCTCTCTAAACCCCTAATCATTTTAGTTGCTCTTTTCTGAACCTTTTCTAGTGCTGCCATCATGTGTGGCCTCCCCACCCCTGCTATTCCCCCTGCGTGCTCTGTACCCACAAACCTTACCTCCCCTTTTCACGTATTCACACACAAATGAGTGAAAGTGCGCACCTCACTCATCCAATAGGTCAATTTGGCTCATTAGCCAGGAGGAAGCAAATCGTGAGCGTTTTCGACCACAAACCCCATCCCTCCAGATTTGCAACCATCCCTGGACCAGTGACAGGTGCATAGGGAGCCAAGTCAATGGAAATAATCACGGAGGAAGCCAGTGGAAAAAATGAATGGGGCCACTCTGGTTATTACCTTGGGGTCAGGCGAGTGCTCTGTAGCCACAAACCTTACCTCCCTGTTCACGTATTCACACACAAAAAAGTGGAAGAGCGCACCTCAAGCATCCAATAGATCAGGGTTCGGCAACCTTTCAGAAGAGCTGTGCCGAGTCTTCATTTAGTCTCTCTGATTCAAGGTTTCGCATGCCAGTAATACATTTTAATATTTTTAGAAGGTCTCTTTTTATGGCTATAATATATAACTAAACTATTGTTGTATATAAAGTATATAAGTTTTTTAACATGCTTAAAATGCTTCATTTAAAATAAAATTAAAATGCAGAAACCCCCAGAACCCCGCAATAGGTCAATTTGGCACATTAGCCAGGAGGAAGCAGAATGTGAGTGTTTTTGACCACAAACTCTGTCCCTCCTGATTCGCAACCCCATGGATCAGGCGGCAGCAAGTCCTGAGCAGGAACCCAGATGGTTACGTTGTGCGGCAGAAACTGCAACTAGTAGCAAAACGGGAGGGTTTCGAAATGTGATGGTACACCGGCAGCTCCGGCCCCAGAGAGGCAGCAGCACACGCAGATTCCCCCTGTCCCGTCACCCCAGCTCAGTAGAAATCGGGTACCCGGGTCGGGGGGAGGGGGACACCCCGCCACCAATCAGCACCTCCCCCTGCAGAGCAGTCAGGAGGATGCTCCCAGTCGGGGGTGGATGGGGGCGACTCCGGGGGTGAACGGGGGGTGGGGGGCCAGGAACAGCAGCAGCTGCACACGTGGAGCAGGGCGGAGGAGGGGCCCCTCTGCTCCGGAGCAGTCACCTGGCTCTGACGGCTGGTCGTCCAACTGCCCCCTGCAGCTCGGCTCTCTCCCACTCCCCCACGCTGCTGCTTATCTGCTCCCTGTGCCGCTTTCATCAGCCCGGCGAGCCTCTCGGCAGCAGGTCAGGCGGGAATCCAAACCCTGCACCCGGCACCCCCTTGGGTGGGGCACCCGTACGGCCCCCCCTAAAGGCCGGTCCTGGGTGGGGAGCAGAAATGATCCCCTCCACTGCCCTCTATGGGGATGAGTTTGGGGGAATTCAGTCCCCGATTTTTATTTTCTGTGTCCTCAGCACTTACTTGGGTTTGTTCTCTGCCTTTCCATCCCCAATTCTGAGATTTCTCCTCCCTTCTAGCAGGTGATGGGGTGGTGAGGGAGAGCGAGGAGCAGAATCCTCACCAGGAAGATGCTGAGCTCGCCGAAGCGCATGGGGAATTACTGCGAAGAGCCAAAGGGAGCGTGTCCCGCCCCCGTGAGCAGGGAAAAGCTGGTGAAAGTTACCCCAGACCAGAGAAAGAGCAGGGAAACCACTCAGAGGAGAGAGTGGGTGAACTCATTAATTGTCAGGGAACTCACAGGGACCTCACGGAAACTACGTCCCAGGAGAAAATCCTCAGGGAAAAGAGAGAGACGACATGCAGTGAGTGTGGAAAAAACTTCCATTACCGCTCAGCCCTTATTCGACATGAGATAATCCACACTGGAGAGCGACCCTACAAATGCTGCAAGTGCGGGATAAGCTTCACTCAGAGATCAGCCCTTATCTCTCATCAGACAATGCACACGGGAGAGCGACCCTACGAATGTTGTGAGTGTGGGAAAAGCTTCTCTCAGAGCTCAAACCTTACTGTCCATCAGCGGATCCACACAGGAGAGAGACCCTATGAATGCAGTGAGTGCGGGAAACGTTTCACTCACCTCTCCTCCCTTATCTCTCACCAGAGAGTCCACACGGGAGAGAGGCCCTATGAATGCAGTGAGTGCGGGAAAAGCTTCTTTCGGAACTCAACCCTTATTACACAGTACAGAATCCACACAGGGCAGAGACCCTATGAATGCTGCGAGTGTGGGAAAAGCTTCACTCATAGCTCAGGCCTTTCTAAACATCAGAGAATCCGTAAAGGAGATAAACTTCATAAAAACCTTCTCTAGAGCTGTCAGAAGATTTTTTTTCTTTAATTCTTTTGACAGTTTCCAGATAGTGACTATTAAGGTATTTGCATCTTTTGCCCATTGTGGTCCCTCAGCTCCCACACATGAGTTGCCCAGTTTTGAAGCTCGCCCATCTTTGGGGTGGATCCTGTGATCCTTTCTATCAGCTCCATTGTCCTGCGAGTCATGGGAGCGGGTGTCCATTCTACCAGGAATGTCCGTCACCTCAGGTGAGGGAGATAGGGGGTGTCTTCAACCAGTTACATTGAGATAAAATCTACCTGGGCCTCATCACTGTGGTTGCCATGGAGTTAGCTAGCTTGAGTTCACTTTTCTGATAACTATTCTTGCACTAAAGACATGGGCCATGGAAAGCAGGTGGAGTTATCTTGCACATTTCCTCCTGATCTGACCTAACCACCGTCACATTTCCTTGTCTAAACAAACCCGAGATTCACATTTGTACTCTTCCTCCCAGTGCAAAGTTATTGTTCGAGTTGCCACATTCCTCTTTGAGGACAGATTTTCTCATTCCCAGTTGTTGTCACATTACCCTGGATTGTGCAGAACAGCAGTTATTTTGACTTTTTTTCTCATTTAAAATATATTTAAATATGATGAAGAGCTGGAGCAGTGTCAGGGAAATGTGTCATTTTAGGCTCTGTGACACTGGGAGGAGATGGAGAAGGATGGAATCTCTGAGTCACCCCATCACCCCAGAACTGCTACCTTGTGCCTGAGCCATGCAGAGTTCACCCCTTCATATTCCTTCACTTCCCAACGTGTCCGGTGAGGTCATGTTCTTGGCTCTCACTTGGGAATGGTGCTTGTACGTCTTTGATCCTAAATCCGTCAGTCTGGCAGGAGGTGAAAATGTCACAGACTTGGAAGGGGATTTCAAATGGATCCCAACCACTGTTCAAATCCCTTTTTCCCTCTATTGGCAAAGCCACTTCTGGGAAGGTCGGCTGTTTTTTCCACCCGTTATGAAGGTGCTAAAACTTCTGTAAAAAACACTAATGAGACAGCGCTGGGTGAAGCAGGTTTCAGTGGATCATTGGAGAATTTCTCATCCTGATTCTGAAACATCAGATGTAACCTAGTCTGGAATTTCACTTTAAATTAAAATGAAAGTGTCTTCTACCTCTCTGTGATATGGGTTTTCTATCTTTCATGAAGGGTCCTTGGTCATATAACTGCATGTTAGTGTTGTTTGACAGATTGTAGGTCAGATTTATTGGGAAATTTCAGACAAATGACCATCATTCTTTACTTTAGGTTTGTTTTTCCCCTATCCCTGGATGGTGACATGGAGAAAATTCAAATGCAGTTCAGTCAACAGGAGAGAATACTCCAAGCTGCTGGACATATTATCAGAGAAAGAGTCGTGTATTTAAATCTCCACTCTGAAAAGGTGAACAGCAGCAGACCCCAAACCATGTAACCGATGGAAGTAAGTGCACATGGTCACAGGGTGGTTCAGTTGTTTAAGTCAATATTGTCTCAGATGATCCAGGGATAGAATTCCACAGTAAGTGACTTGGAACTAGGCAAAATGCCCAGGTATTTGGTTCCCAAGGTATTTGTGACCCAGTCCCTACAGGAGGTTACTCCTGAAGAGATCTCCTAGCTAATCCCAACATTTGGGAAATGCTGTCTGTGATGAGGTGCATCAACCTTGAACTGGCACTGCTAGGGTTAACTGCGCCATGTGGGCTGAAGAGGCCACGCCCCCTCACCCTCTCTGGGCATGCGCCAACTGGAGACGGAGTATAAAAGGGAGCAGCTCAGCTCAGCCTGGGCGGACTGAGGAGGAGAACAAACCTATGTTGTGGGCTCCTGCCAGGAAGCTGCTGGACCCCCAGGCTGCACCATCCAGCCACGCTGAGGCCCCTGCAGACACCCAGTTGACCGCCAAGGATGCGACGCTGGATGCCGGGACATTACCGACTCCGGACGTAAGGGGGGGAAGTGACTCAGGGAACAGGACTGTTGCAGTGAGAGATCAACCCTGGACACAGGAGTATTGGTTCCTCAAGGCCCTGGGTCAGGACCTGGTGGAGTAGGGTGAACCATTTGCTGTTGAGAGCCCAGACCTGTCCCTGTCCCAGAGGGAGGGGGTTATCTGTGACAGACTGGAACACTGACCTATCAGCTTTTAACTTCCAAACTTTCAGTAACTCTATTATCAGTGCCTGTGAGCGTAATTTAAACCATACTGGCCTGAACTGGACCAAAGGTCCATCTAGCTCTCTGTTTTGTCCTCTGACAGTAGCCAATACCAGGTGCTCCAAGAGGTACTCAACAAGGCACCACTGGGAGTTGAATCCAGGATCTCCTGTTTAAAAGCAGGTGCTTTAGCCAGCTAAGCCATAGTGCCTGCCTGTGGCTAAAATACAGTGTCTGCCCACACATGACTCCCTGCCATCCCCACCGGGACCTGACAAGCTTTCCATGTGTTTGGATTCTGCAAAGCAGAGAAGCAGGTGAGGTTTTCCTTGCAAACTGTGTCTCTGTGTGTGAATCTTTGGTCAGGTCTGCACTACAAAGTTATTTCAGCATCATTATATTGCTCAGTTGTGTGAAAAACACACAACGCTCCCTCAGTCGGCACTCTTCTTCTCTGTCCCAACCCACAGCCCCTCCTATTCCCAGTGCCCCTCAATCCCAACCTCGACGAGAGGCCTAGAGCTTTTTGCAGCAAACTTAAAGTGACAAATTGTCAGTGTAAATGCTGCTGTTCATTATATCACCATAAGTGGCCGCCTCCAGTATCCTACAATGCCTGCGGTGAACTTGCCTGCCCTGCATTCCTGCTGCAGAGGCTGGGCCCCTCCCCTTTCATAGCTCCAGAAAGTTCTGACAGCTGAGCCGCTATCTACACCGGGATTAGGTTGATATAACTGCATTGCTTGGGGGGGAGGGGTTACATTTTTTACACCTCTAAGTAATGTAGTTACACCGACCTAATTTTGTAGCGTAGACCTGTGCAAATAATTGCTCACACACCTTGGGAGTAAACCATCACCTGCTCCTCTGCTTTACAGAATCCAAACATGAGCAAAGCTTGTCAGGGCCCAGTGGGGATTGGCAGAGAGTCAGGTGTGGGCAGCACGATGCTTCAAGTAACAGCAGGTACCATGGCTTATCTGATTAAACCCCCTGTTTTGTAAACAGGAGATCCTGGGTTCAACTCCCACTGGTACCTTCGGGAGTGGCTTTTGGGGCACCTGGTATTGGCTACTGTCAGAAGACAAGATTCAGAGCTAGATGGACCTTTGCTCTAGCCCAGTGTGGCTTTTCTTATGGTTTGAATTACATTCACAGGCACTGACAATAGAGTTACTGAAAGTTTGGGTGTTAAGAGCTGATAGGTCAGTGGTCCAGTCCCCTAAATACGGTTTCACCATTTCCACTCGCTAAACTCCCTCCCACCCTTCTGGGCTCCTGGAGCAGGGGACTGATCCTGAGCCCAGACACGGACACTACATCTTTACTCCAGACCAAGCCACGTGATCCTGATTAATCCGACACAGGCCAGCCGAGAGTGTTTCATTGCACTGGAGATGTAGCCTAATGTTACGTCTACACTGTGATTAACACACCCAGGGCACCTGTCCCAAAGCCCGGGTCAGCTGACTCAGGGTTATGGAGCTGGGGCTGCAAGACTATAAAATTACAGTGCAGACAAATGGGCTTGAGCCCAACCTCTGAGGCCCCATGAGGGGCGAGGGTTTCTGAACCCAGGCTTCAGTGTGAACACAAATATCTGCACCACAGTTTTTAGCCCCTCAGCTTTACGTCCAGGAGCCCAAGTCAGATGACCCAGGCCAGCCCTGCTGCCATCTTTATCCCAGGAGAGATGGACTCTAAGAGTACGTCTCCACTGCAATGTAAGCCCAGGTGTGGCACGCTGTGCTCAAAGCAGCACCTGGAAGCCCCATATTCACCACTCTCATATAATGATGCCATGGTTTGTACAAAGTCTGCCTGGTGAAGTATCATTTCAAAAGTCTTGATCTGTTGAACATTAATATCGTGTTGGCTTGTGTGTGCTCGCATTGGTTGGGAAGTTATGAAGTTTTGCTCTGTGTGCGTTACTGATATATGTTATGAGGTTGGGAAATGCCCCCCACCAGCCTTTCAGGTGCGACAAGGGAGGCGCCAGACTCGCTGCTGGCCCATTGAAGGGATCCACACTCCAAAGGACTATCCCAGGAACCGTGTACAATGCAGGCTTCTCCGAGATAGCACAGAGACAATGGACACTGCTTGACTCACATCATAGCAAAGGAGCTTCCTAGCAAGTTGGAAGAAACTATGAAAGAGAGGAAGAGACATCATGACTTGGCCTCTCTCCCCCACAACTCAGCAGCTGGAAACACACCTGGAGAACAAGGACTGAACTGAACTGATTCAGAAATCAGAAGAGAATAATAACAATAATACTTGCAAACCAAAGTCCCCAAACAGACTAGTATTGGTTTTTCAGCAGAAAATTTCCAGTTTGGGGAATTTTGTTTTCTCAGTCAGACCTTGCCAAGGGAAGCAGGGAGAAAATGTTTGAGTTGCCTCCTTCAGAACAGCTTGGCCTAGACACTAGCTCTGGTTCACTGCTCTGGCCTTGCTCTGGTTGAGGGTATTTTAATAATTTGGGCAGGTCCCAGGGTGTTTGGGGGAGATGATGAGGATGTTCCCTTTTGAGATAAAAACTAAGAAATACAGCACTAGAGAATTTTTTTTAAAGAAATCTGGGATTTAGACATTTTATTTTAAGCAAGGGAGTTTGGGTTTCTGTTTGCAAGAAGGAACATTGTTTGATCTGTCATTGTACCAAAGGGGGACATGGTTGTCTACAAAGGAGGGGATGATGACTAAACGCATCCGATGAGGATGGGATTCAAACCCATGCGTGCAGAGCACAATGGATTAGCAGTCCATCACCTTAACCACTCGGCCACCTCATCTGAGCTGTCAAGCAAAAGACAGGAATAGAAATCTAAGGCCAGCAGAGCTAGGGACAATAAGGAGTTTTTAAATACTAAGCAGAAGCAGAGGCTGAATGAGCTCCCCCCTCACACCTAGTGAGGAGCTGGGGGAAAGACTTCAGGAACAGACCGTGTATGCACAGACACACCTACTCTGCCTAGGTATGCAGCATGATGGGGCCACTTTCCCAAAATGACCAGTTTTTTTGGTGTTGGGTTACAAATCACTTTAGGATTGAGTGGAATGAAATGTTATTATCCTTCCTGCATGAGTGAGGGGCAGCAGAACATACCTAGTTGGTCCTGATGGAGGGGTAGGTGGGTGAGGAATAGCTTTTATTGGACTTTGTAGAAGTGATTGAGAACATCACCCTAAACCAGTGGTCCCCAAACATTTCACACTGTGCCCTCTTAGCCATGGCTGTGGCCCCGCGGAAGCCGCAGTCAAGAACCGAGGCTGGGAGTGGGGCCGTTGCTTGCTGGGGAGAGGGGTGCAGACGGGTTAGGGAGTTGAGGCCGAGCAGGGAGTCAGACCCCCAGGCTGAGGGTGGGGTTGGGGAAGAGCTGGGACAGAGTGGAGCTGAGTGCTGCTCCCTCCATGGGGGCTGGCTCGGACCCTGAGGTGCCCCCATGAATGTTCCTCTGTGTCCCCCTAGGAGTCATGCCCCACATTTTGGGGACCACTGAACCCTACTCGCTAATCAGGGACTAGTGATGCCAAAGCCCAGGGAAAGGGAGAACAAGTGCGGGGGCTCCAGCACTGGAACCATGTGAATGGGCTGCCTGAGAGGGGCAATGGCTGGTGGCCCAGGGAGTTAAGGGCAAAGGGGGCACAGGAGGGGGCAGGAGTTAGGGGTGAAGGAGGTGCAAGGGCTGTGAGTGCAGGAGCTAGCGGTAAAGGGGGAGTGGGGATCGTCCAGGGGCAATGGGGAAGTGCCAAAGTACAAGCTTTGCCCAGGGCACCATTTCCCCTAATGCTGGTCTGAGCAAACAACTGGAAATGACCCTTCTGTGAGACCAGAACCATCGTGTAGAAAAGCCCCTTTGTTAAGTGGTGGTGGCTGAGGGCTTAGGGAGATGGGTTAGAAAACAACAGGCGTCTTTCTGTGGAGATTTGATTCTTGCCTGCTAGGCAAGGCTGGTGTGTGGTGTCTCCATGGCTGCACTTTCAGTGTCTGATCTGCCACAGGGAGCCAAGTCTAGACATATTCAGAGGCTCTATGCCAGGGTTTCGCAAACTTCCTTTCACTGCAACCCCTTTCTGCCAAAAAAAACCCACCTTACTACATGGCCCTGGAAAGAGGGCCCAAGCCCCTCCACACTGAGCAGAGGCAGGGGAGACAAAGCCTGAGCCCTGCCCCAGTTAGGGGAGGGCAAAACCAGAGCTTGAGGGATTCAGCCCTGGGTAGTGGGGCTCAGACATTTGGCTTCAGCCCCGGGCACCTACAAGTCTAATGCCAGCCCTGGCGACCCCATTAAAACAGGGTCACGACCCACTCTAGGGTCCTGACTCACAGTTTGAGAACCACTGCTCTATGCTGAGGGGAGAGAGTTTTCCTGTGGGTGCAGTTAATCCACTTCTCAAGAGGTGGCAGCTATGTCAGTGGGAAAAGCTATATCGGTGCGTGCGCAAGCTGTGGTGTTTGCCACATTTAAGAAGTTTAATCAAACCCCATTTTTAAAACAACCCGTGGTCTGGGAATGGCAAAGGACCTCGATGAATCAGGGTTTGTCCTTCAAAGTCCTGGACATCACGATTCCATACGCCTGTTGTCATGGGGGTCTAGCTCAGTGGTAGAGTGCTTAACTGCAGTTCAAACCCCATTGTTCTCTTATAACCTTCTTCCTTTTGTTAAAAAAAAAAAGGAAAACATTTTCATTTCCATTCTCCATTATGTTCAGGAGCTCCTCTGTACGGGAGTGCTTGATATGAATGTAAACACTCAACATTTTGCTGTCCAAATGCATTAAAAACCTAGCAAAGCTGTCCATCAGCTGAAATCAGTTCCAATCCTCTAAGTGTCTAGTTTATGTTTTCATCAATTAAACAAAGGTATCATACGAATGTACATTTACAGATCCCTCTTCTCCAGGAGCTGTGCTGTGCAGAAGAACAAAGAACCACATCCAGTTGAAGTTCAGGAGTATGATGATAAATATTCTGAAGGCTGGAAAAAATGCCTTCTAGTGAGCTATTGAACAACCTTAGCTTATCAAAAGAAGATTGAGAGGTGACTTCATTGAAGTGTTGAAGGGCCTTAATGGAGAGAAAAGGTTGTGTATTAAAGGGCTCTTTAATCTAGCAGCGAAAGGCATAAGAAGACCCAGTGGCTGGAAGGTGAAAAGAGACAAATTCATATTACAAATAAGACACAAATATTCAACAGCGAAGATGATTCACCACAGGAACAAGCTACCAAGGAAAGTGGTGGATTCGCCATGTCCTGATGTCATTCAGTGAAGATTAGATGCCTTTCTGGAATGTGTTTGCCCCAAAAGTAGCTCTTGTGTCATACAGGAGGCCTGTGATATGCAGGGGGTCAGATTAGATGCTCTAATGGTCTCTTCTGGCCATAAAGTCGACTAATTTCTGAAAAACTGAGTGTAGCATTGGGAGCAGCGTCTGATGTTCTCCTGTCTAGCCGGCTTGCTTCCTAGAACGAACGCTCCTTGAGTGGGGTGATCCACAGGGAGCAGCTCAAACCTCCAAAGTGCCTGGGCAGGGGCAGGACATTAGCACAGCAAGGGAGGTGTGTGGCAGTGACATCACAAAGGCTTTTTGCAGGACCTCAGACTATTGGTCAAAGATGGTGGGGAGGTGGTGACCTCACAGAGAGATGCTGACATCAGCCAGGCAGGACAGGCGTGAGGGGCCAGGGAAACCTCAGAGACCCCTGTGGCTTTGCTTCAGCAAGTCTCCTTCTCCAGGTCTCTCTTTGAGGACTGAGAGAGTATTCGGGTTCACGTACGTGAGCACCAGGAGGAACCTCTTTTGAGTTTTCTCCTCCCGTTTTAGTGATTTTACTAGAAAACAGCCGTCCCTGTTTAGAAGGTAAGAGCCTCCTTGAGATTTGAAACCTGTTCAGTCTGATCCATCTGGTGACAGTTGAATTCTAGGCATGGAAAACACGAACTTAAGGAGGCAGAATTTTATTCCGCACCTGGGATTTTGTCCCTTAAAATCACTGGGGTCATTAGGGTTTGTCCTTTTTGTTTCGCCTTTTCCTCCATCCATCCCATCCTCCTTTCTCTTTGTCTCTTGCTTCTTTTGTCCTTTCACTTGTTCCCCTCCCAACACCAGGAGTGGTGTGTGTGTATGTGTGTGTCTGTATGTGTGTGTTGCGGGGGAGTGCTCGGCAGCTCCCACTGTGGAAGGTCCACCCAAAAATGTGGGGCTGAAATAGTGCTCGGGCAGTGATCCCCACCGGTGACCTGGGCCACCCTTTAGCCCAGGTGAGAACCCTCAGCCTCCCGTCCTGTCTCTACCCTGATTGGCTGAGCAGGGGGTTATTGACAGGGAGGAGATTCAGGTCCTTGTTGTTCTCTTTTAAGACCAAGGAAATAAGTCAGAACCTGTTATATGTTGACAAATTTTGCTGCATTAATTGTCCCTGAGCAGTTCATGATTCTCTCTAACGTTGCAGTTCTCCCCAAATACTTGCTGAATAATTACTGTGCACTGTTTTTGGTCTGGAGCTCATCTGAGAGCACTTTATTCAGGTCATTTAGTGTTTGAAATTCACGATCTGATGGTTAGTATGAAAATCAGGGCTCTTGGGTCCTATTCCCAACTCTGCCACTGACTGGCTGTGTGACCTAAGACAAATCAATTCTCCTTTCTCAGCCTTGGCTTCTCCCTCTTTCAAGTAGGGATAATAATGATCCGCTCCTACCTAGCTCAAGGTGGGTGGAGGATGGGGATCCATTGGAGAGTGTCACTAGGAGTATCAGAGGGGTAGCTGTGTTAGTCTGGATCTGTAAAAGCAGCAAAGACTCCTGTGGCACCTGGCTAAGCAAACAGAACAAACCCCCTGTGCTTTGGGAGCCAGGTTTGCGGTGGGAATTCTGTAGTTCAGATGACTTCACGCCTGGGCATTGGGATTATTTACCAGTTTCTCTGGCATTGGGGCAGTTTTGTGCTCACAGCTGTGATGGCCAAGTGGTTAAGGTGTTGGTCTTGAAATCCAATAGGGTTCCCCTGCGCAGGTTCAAATCCTGCTCACAGCGAGGCCTGTGTTTTAGCCAGTCTCTCACCCAGGCAACACCTCTGTACAGCTCCCTGAGACACTCTCAATTCTCTCTCCACCCCAAGTAAATCCTGTTCTGCTCCTTTCATCGAGATCCCTGGGACACCCCCTCACACTGTGTCCCTGAGGGGTCAGGCAAACTCTCAGCACCTGAAGCCTCTGCCACTCACCTGGTGCCCCATAGATCAGCCATAGCCCTGGTTCTGCTCCTCTCTCTAGAGTGCGAAAGGAGCCGAGTCAGCGACTCCATGGGAGCTACGGGGCTGCAGAACCAACAGAAAAAAATGGTGCTCAGCGCCCACTGGCAGCCAGCTCCCCCCTGCCCCACTACAGGCCTTGCTGACAAGCTCCTCCTCTTCCCCTTCAGCACCTCCCACTTGCCAGTGACCAGCTGTTCAGTGGGGTGCAGGTAGGGAGCCAACAGCCACTTCTTACTCCCCACAGCTAAGGGCGCCGGGTTCCTCCGGTGGGGGTGTGGAGCAGCCGTTCGTTTTCCTGTTCGCACTCGTCTGCGGTGTGAAAATCGGGGAGGGGAGGCAGAAGCCCCACTTCCCTCCCGAAATGACACCCAGTGGGGGAAGCCAGGACAACAGGGTGGGGCGGCAGGTGGTGGCCAGACTCTCACCGCCAGGGTCTAGTCTAGCTCAGGGTCCAGCTAAACTTCCTCCCCGCGCCACTGGCCCCCAGTCCCCTTCCGCCACCAGGTCAACCCGGGCACTAGGGCAGGAACGGGGTGAGGCAGCAAGTCAAGCTGAGCAAGGCAGGGAAAAGTGAGTCTTGTCTTCATGGGCCGCTCCCAATGACGTCCTTTTTGTGTGCAACGGCTGCAAAAACCTCCTGGACAGAGAAGCAAGAGGCCAAAATACTAGCACACAACTGCCAAAGTAGCTCAGTTGGGAGAGTGTTAGACTGAAAATCTAAAGGTTCCTGGTTCAATCCCAGTCTTTAGCAGGCCCTTTTATTCCCTCTTTGTACAGTGGTGGCTTTCCCTCTGGGAGCGCAGGGGTGCCTGCACCCAAGGTGAGTTCTTGGGCTCTGCAATAGGGGAAAAAAAGAACTGTGGGCTTCTGCCCCTAGTTGGCTGGCCTGACCCTTAACAATGAGGGATGGGAGCTGTCTCTCCTACGTGAGTTATTGGTGGACCCAATTTGGCAGGAAGAGAGTGAGGCAGGGTGGCCCTCAGGAATGGTGCCAGAGGAGGTGCTGGGCAGTGACAGGCAGGAAAAGGGGATGAAAACTCCTCTGTGCAGCTGAGGGAGGGCAGTACCAGGGAAGGGGCATGTGGGAAGGTGGAAGGGATTTGGGGGCCCAGGAGGAGATGCTTCATGTTCATTGGCTAGGAGCACCTGGGCTTGGCCATGGTGGGTGTTCAGGAAATGCACATTAACAACTCTAGGGTAGCTTGATAGGCAGAGAGTGATTGGTGGAAGGGCCCATCTCTCTGGTCCTCCAGGCAAGTGAAGAACGAGGGGGTTGGAGTCTTGTTCTTCACATTTTGCGGTGCAAGTACAGAAGGGGCTGGAGCTCCCACCAGGGAGGGCATTACTGGTGGGCTTTGTGCTCTGCAGCACTGGTTATGGCTATATTAGTGTGTATGGTCCCCAGTTAAGGTGTAAAAGGAAAGGTCTATGAAGGAACTGGCTCCCTTCCTCTAGACCGCACGGTTTTTGGTGTCGGGTGGGTGGTGGTGGGGGGGGAGATTTCAATTGTCGCACTGGCCTGAGGACTGCTGGTCCTGTTTTCCCAACCGTCAGAGGAAACTCTTCTATGATGAGCACTACCTGGCACAGGTCTGTAGCGAGGTCGGCTTAGAGAACGTGTTTCTCCACAGTGGACCCAGTGGAGGGCGGGCGGTAGCCTCCTATTCCTCTGACCCAAGCTCACACCAGCTGCAGAGGGGATACACCTTTCTGTGAGGAAAGGCCAGGAGTCGCACTGACCGGATTTACATGAAGGAGAGCACGTCGACAGCCCAGTGCAGGGTGGTGCCAATGGACTGTTCGGATCACGCAGCTCTCACCGTGTGCTCAATGTGGGCAATTCCCTGACCCAGGGCAGAGGATATTGGAAGCTGAACATCCAGAGCTTGCAAGATAAAAGAGCAGGGGGGCGAGGCCTGGCGGTGTTGGCAGAACGGGAAAGCATCAGAGGGTCCTATGGCAACCAGGGGGATTGGTGGGAGTCAGTCAGGGAGGAGTTGGCGGCTTTGTTCCGGCAGTCGGGCAAACACCACAACATTAAAGAAACCAACAGTGCCAACTCCTGCAGCGTCGCCTGTGGGATTTCCACAAGACCATCCAGGCAGGGGAGCCAGTCAGCGTGTGACTGTACGACCGGATCAAGCGACAGCTGCCCGAGTTCCAGGCGAGCAGGAGCACCAAGTGAAGGGAGGAGCAGCCTCCCCTGACATTTTTGCAGCCTGCAGGGAATGGAGACAAAGCAGGGGGATGTGGGGACTCAGGGCAGGACCCGCGGATCTGGTAGAGCAGGACCACAGTCGCTGGAGGAGGAGAGAGAGTCCTGCGAGAGGAAGCCACTGGTGGGAAGCAATAAGTGCAGAGGGCAAACAAGCCAAGAGTCACAGGGGTCTATAAAATGAAACAGCAGCAGGTCCCATGGTGTAATGGGCCCCACTCAGGACTTTGAATCCTGGAATCTGAGTTCAAATCTCAGTGGGACCTCGTGGCGATACGTTGCTTTGCTACAAAGCCCTGGAGCTCAATGTGTTTGGCTACCTTCTCTCAGGGTCAACTAGAGTGAGGTTTTTCCCTCCTGCTGGGTGACTGATCCCCACTGGAGATAGGTCTTTGGTCCGGCTGGTTCAATGGGCTGGCGGCTATAGGTTGGGGTCTTAGAACTTAACAGTCTGGCTAGAGATTTCTGTGGATTGATCATATGCTTGTTTCTTGCTGCTTCACCTGATGTCCATAACTTTGGTCCCTGCAGCTGCCACACTCTTCCTCTTGCTCACATGGCACTTGAAGGAAGGAGTTCCAGGGACAGGCTTCATAGTCAGGGCTAGGCAGGAGGGAGGAAGAGTCCCGGGCTGGAGCCCAACACATCTCTCCTCCTCTGGGCACCTGGGGTGTTGTTCCCCCCTGTTCAGGCACCCCTGGGGCCCTGCACTTCACACAGCTCTCCCTGATTTCAGCTGTTAGTGAGGGATCCTCACTGCTAGCGCAGACTGGGCAGTTTCTTGCACGAGAGACCCTGTCCCAAAGCAGGACTAATGCTTAGAGCTGGTTCTCAGTGATTTCAGATCTGTTGGTCTATAGCAAGACTCTCCATTGAGTCTTAACCAGCTCTGTTATTACACAGGGAAGAACAAAAGGGTCAAATGGGGCCTGGAACCCTTAAGAAAAATCCACCCCACCGAGTACAACACTTGTCGCTACCTGCTCTCAGCTCCACTGAGAATGTTTTGGGGTCACTCCTTGCCTGTATCAACCTAGGGGTTTTGGAGAATCACAATTAACATGTGCTTGAGTGGCACAATTGGTTAGTGTACGGTACTTATAGAGCAGTGCTGAAAGGAGCTATGCTGAGGTTGTGAGTTCAAACTTCACCTGGAGCACTGGTTTTCATTAGCCAAGTGCATCACCCCCTCATTTGGCCTGTGGAATGTAGAATTCCAGACCTGGGGACCCTCAGGAGGGGGCTAATAAAAAATGCCCCCTTCACTTATTACCTCCTCTCCAGGTCAGAATCTACAATCCTTTCTCCCCCCCCAGCCCCTGTGCCAGGATCCCTCAAGCAGAGCCTGGAGTCCTGCCCAGGGCGTCTGTAATATTGACAAACACTAAGTGACAGGGACAAAACACTCAAATCCCGCCTGGTTCGGGGAGCCAGGTTTGCTCTTCAAATTCTGTCGTTGGTACATTCCCAGGTCTGGGAATGTCCCACAACAGCATTGAATGGGAAGCTGCCTGCAGAACTGTTACACTGCACAGAGCTCCTGCGGAGGAGGGGTGGGAATTAGTAACATTTTGAGGATCGTTTGGGAAATGAGCCTTTGCTGACAAGGTTTGTCTCTGTTCATATTTCACCTTCAGGTGTTATGTTGAGGGATCTTTAATATATTTTTGTGAGGTTAATAACTATCTCCTCAAATTTATTTACTCAGCTTAAAAATTGGTCATTTGATTTTTGCATCTCCCTGTGAAAATACAACTGACGTGTGGCTTTCTACTGGGGGTCATGATGTTAAAGTTAAGGAATTCAGTCTCTGTACTTCTGGGGGGAGTGTTGCTTTTTTACAGCTGCCTCAGGGCCAGGCACACCGGGCTGTTAGCTGCACCCACTGTCCTTGCCAGGGGCCCCTGCTGAACCCTGGGCGGCTGCACTGCAGTGCTGGGGTGACTCTGCAGGTGGAGAAGCTGCTGTGGAGCAATGTAGAGCAGGTGCAGGAAGGAGACGGGGTCACTATTCTCATTCTGAAGTGCACAGTTTTCCAAATTTGGGACTAGATTCATAGATTCATAGACTTAAGGTCAGAAGGGACCATTATGATCATCTAGTCTGACCTCCTGCACAATGCAGGCCACAGAATCTCACTCACCCACTCCTGTAACAAACCCCTAACCTATGTCTGAGTTATTGAAGTCCTCAAATTGTGGCTTAAAGACCTCAAGGTGCAGGGAATCCTCCAGCAAGTGACCCGTGCCCCACGCTGCAGAGGAAAGCGAATGTCCGAGAACAATTCTAGGGGAAGGTGAACGCAGAACAATGACACTGGAGATGCCCAGACCTCCACTAGGGGCAATGTGGAAATTAATAATGGGAAGATCATTTGTGAAATTAGTCGTCACTGACAAGATTTGTCTCTGTTCCTATTTCACGCTATGGTGTTAGTTAGAGGAATCAGTACAGATTTTTACTATATTAATTAAACACTTAATTTTATTTAATCAAGCCAAAATACTTAGTATCACTTATTTTTTCTCTGTCCTAGCAAGAATGAATTGAATTTTGTGACTTTCTGGAAAGTGCAGCGAGATTAAATGTAGGAAATTCAGTCTCTGTGTTTGTGAGCTGATGTTTTCCTCTCACAGGTCAGTGCCTGCATTGAAATACCCAGAGGGATCTAAGGGCTGGTGTACGCTGGGCACTGAACTGGCAAAGCGATGTCTCCCAGGGTGTGACCCCCCACACAAACTCATAGAGTTAAGGTGACCTAATCCCGGGTTAGTTAGTGCTAAAGAAAAGGAAGAATTGTTCTGTCCATGCAGCTATTAGAGGGATGGGAAAATCCCTCCAGTCACTGTCTACTCCAGGGGTCTCAAACATGCGGCCCGCGGAGCTCTTCCCTGCAGCCCGCGGAGCTCCCCAGGGCCGCCCAGAGGGGGGGGCAAAGGGGGCAATTTGCCCCGGGCCCCGGGCTCCGCAGGGGCCCCCAAAAGAAAAGCGGAGGCTCCCGCCTCCGCCCCTCTCCTGGAGCCTCGGCGCATAGAGCGCCGAGTCTCCGTCCGAGCGCCTGAGCCCCGCCCCGATCCGAGCCGCGTGGGGAGGGGGCGGGGCTGGGAGTTCTGGGCTGAGCGCTGCGCTCGGCGTGGAGCTCCCAGTCCCGCCCCCTCACCACGCGGCTCTGCGCGGGACGAAGCTCAGGCCTCGCCGGAGACGCGCTCGGGTAAGGGGGGCGGGAAGCGGGAGCCGCCGGGACCGGGCCGGGGCCTGGGTCTGGGTGGGAAGCGGGACCCGCCGGGGCCGGGGCCGGGCCGTGGGGGGGGGAAGGGAAGCGAGACCCACCGGGCTGGGCCGGGCCGGGCCGGGCCGGGCCGTGGGGGAGGGAAGCGAGACCCGCCGGGGCCGGGCCGGGCCTGGCCAGGGGGGCGGGAAGGGAAGCGAGACCCGCCGGGCCGGGCCGTGGGGGAGGGAAGCGAGACCCGCCGGGGCCGGGGGGTGTGGGGGAGGGAAGCGGGACTGGCCGGGGCCGGGGTGGGAAGCGGGACCGGCCGGGGTGGGGAAAAGAGGGACCCGCCGCCGAAGTGCAGCCGGGTCTTCGGCGGTGGGGGGCCCCTTCTGTTCCGGGACCCGCCGCCTAAGTGCCCCGCCGCCAAGCCACCAAACAGCTGTTGGTGGCGCTTAGCACTTTCCAGGAGGGAGGGGGGAGGAGCGGGGAGCCGCGCGCTTAGGGGAGGAGGTGGAGAAGAGACAGGGCAGGGGCGGGGCCTCATGGAAGGGGTGGATTGGGGGTGGGGCCAGGGGCAGCAAGGGGGCGTGTCAGTGATGCGGCCCTCAGTCCAATGCACTAGTCCTCATGCGGCCCTCGGGGTCATTTGAGTTTGAGACCCCTGGTCTACTCCAAAGTGCTATAGCAGTGCCACAGCAGCATTTTAAGTGTAGACAGAGTGAAATTAGATTTATCTCCAGTTCGCACTGTGGATGCTCAGGCACTAAGACTGCAATAATAATAACAGCAGCACAGTGCTTGGGTAGTTGGCAGGATTTGAACCTGTGCAGGGAGACCCCAATGGATTTCTAGCCCATCGCCTTAACCACTTGGCCACAACTACTTGATATGCATCCATTTCACTGCATGATGATTTTGTTCTCACTGAATTGTCACTTCAAATTGTTTGCTCAGACCAGCTTCCCCAGCACACTCACGGCTGCGCATCAGTGTAAGTGTCTCCTTGGGTGAACAGCGAGAATTCCTGCCCATTTCCCTTCCGGCTGGAGCAGGATGAGAGTGTGTTTGTGTGAACGACATTGCTGTAGAATGTTGTTCATTCCCCACTCTGACAATTCAGACAGTCCCTTTCCCATTCAAATCTCCAGCACATCGTTCCAATAGCAGGGGGCAGGATTTCTCTGGGGCACTGAGGGCTGGTGCGTGAACTCAGCCTTGCATTCCACCCTTGATGTTTCATGGACTAACAACAGCAGCAGAAAGAAAGAGCTGAGCCAATATCTCCCTGGCAGGGATGCAGGTGCCACGTCCCCTCTGTCTGACCATCGCCATTGCAGGAGAGAAGGGGTCACTGGAATCAAACGCCCTGGCTCAGACCAGAGACACAGGGAGGTTTTGCTGTTCATGGATCTGTGCAAAGGAAATTTTGTCTCTGTGTGAAACTGAGGTCAGAAATGAAACGTCCACATGGTGGCCCAGTGCTCTAGGGAATGTGGGTGAAGGACTCGGGCTGAGAAATGATTTAACAGGGGTTTGTTTCAATTTATTGCCCTGATTAAAATCTATGGCTAAAAGGCAGCCACTGTTGTTGGTACTTGTACCTGTGTAGGGACACCCCAGTGGGTGTCAAGTCCATTGCCTTCACCAGGGGCAGTCGATTATTTTATCAAGGTACAAATTTCTTCTTCAAGGCCTGGACTCCAGAGAAAACAATACACTGCTGATAAGAAGAAGTACATCAAAAGATTTTGCAGCCACCTTGGGCATAACTATGATGTGTCGTGTTTCACTCTTTATACCTGGCGCCACCTCCTTTCCCTTTGGCCTTGTAGTTGACCAAGGGCAAAGCTGAACATCTCCTCAGATACCAGGGAGTGTTTATGTCCATTCCTGCGAGCTACACAGGGGTTTGATGTTGCTGCTTTCAGTCCTCTGGCTCTGCCAGGATAAGGAACAATTCAGGCTGTCACTGAACTGAAGGAGGAAGATCAGTTTTTGACAGGGAGAGGGACGCCTCCTCTTAAAGGTGTTTGTCTGGCTGGCAGTCCTGGTCCCCAGGTCTCGCCCATGGGGATCCAGCAGTTTTGGGACCAGGTCACTCCCTTGGCCCCACCTGCCGCTCCCAGGCGCTCCCCCTCAGGGGCCATATCAGTGCAGCGGAGCTGAGCAGGATCTGCCTGCTCGCTCCAGTGGCTGCCGGCCCCTCTCCATGGCAGGGCAGGGTGGGGCTGTGCCTCCGCGCGCTGCCCCTGCCTGATCACCCCTGTGGCCAATGGGATGCTGTGGGGGTGATGCCTGGGGGCAGCAGCACACGGAGGCCCCCCAGCCTGCCCCACCTTGGAGCCCCAGGTAAGCGCCACACCCCTGACCCCCTTGCTGAGCCTGCACGCCCACCTCCTCCTCATATACTCACTCCCACCCCCAAACTCCCTCCCAGAGCCTGCACCCCTCCTGAACGCCAATCCCCAGCCCCAACCCAGGGCCTGCACCCTAGACCTCCTCCCCCTACCCAAACTCTATTCCCAGAGCCTTAGGCAGGTGGAGGGTGGAGGGTGGAGTTTTGGGGGATGGGTTCTGGGCAGTATGAGTGACATTATTGGCCCACTGGGAGGACTGGAGGACTGGCACCGGCCCTAAGGTAAATTGAGGTTGAGACCCTGCTTTAAGGGATTGGAGCAATGCTGGAGAGACTGACGGGCAGGGAGCTGGGGAGCTGTGTGTGCCCCAAGGAGAGTTGTTGTTGTGCTCTGGTGACACAGAGCGGGGGTGGGGAGTTTGTAAGCTGTGGTGTTTGTACAGAGATAAAGTTTACTAACCCCCAGGTTAAAAACTGTTCCTGCTCTGGGCTATACAGGACAGTCTCTGTTGAGAGTATAGATCAGTGGGTGAATGTTTCCTTGCAGGGTGATGGGTTCCTAATTCCAATCCAAGTGATTCCCTTAAAAAGCTTTTTCAAATGAAAATCGATTTCCATACCCATCTCCAGTATGTTCAGGAGTTCGCTGAATGGGGGCAGGAGGCTTGAAATGAATTTAAACACTCAGCATTTTCCTGTGCAAATCAATAAAGACCTAGCAGAGCTGTCCAGCAGCTGAAATCAGTTCCAGTCCTCAGTGTCTCTGAGAGGGACACTCGGTAGCTGAGGCATGTGGGACACCTCTGTGGTGAGGACAGGTGAAAAAATGCTGGATTCAATGAAAGCTGAGCCCATAGGAGGGGAAGGTGAACGGCAGCACCACACAGGGTCATAACACTCAGACACGGGGCTTCACTGTCACTGCCCCTGTGTTTTCCATCATTTCTATCCTAAGGAACATACCCTCCCCCTCCCCCCCACATTGTCACACACAACCTTCTCCCCTTGAGCCCCATCCCACCCCTCCCCCTCTCCCCCCCACACGCCATGGGACACAGCCTCTCGGTGACTCACCCAGATGGGGTCTTGTCTCTGCATCTCCCCAACAGGGGAGCAGAGAGCCGAAAGGGCCACAGGAAACCAATGGAGCTAGGCAGGGATAGAAAAGACTTCCCCTCCCCTCCCCTCTCAAAAGTCTTGTTAATCTCACCCATGGGACGTTCCAGCACCGGGTGGGTTCAAAGCACCAACCTTCCCCTGAGCAACGGAAGGGGGAA
Organism: Mauremys mutica; assembly: GCF_020497125.1. Taxonomy (NCBI): domain Eukaryota; kingdom Metazoa; phylum Chordata; order Testudines; family Geoemydidae; genus Mauremys; species Mauremys mutica. Next base: position 312,755 of record NW_025423298.1, read on the forward strand.
CCAGCTCTATCACATGGAAGGAGGCTCCCTGCCTCTGCTGCTGCAATTCATATGGATTTGTTTTAGCTAATGCAACCCCCTCAACCCCTAATCCATCCATGATTCAAAGAGACAAAACTCTCAGGTGGGCACCAGCCATGCAATGGGTTAGTGCACAGAACTTCTAATAGCTGTGCTGAGTAGAGTCATGCTGAGGTTGTGAGTTCAAACCTCACCTGGAACACTAGTTTCCTTTAAGCAAATGGCTTCTGCCAATCATTTTGCCCTGCAGAAAATACAATTGCAGCTCAGAAGACACCGAGGTCCCCTTGCTTTACAGAGAGCAGGGCAGATTCCACAGATCTACCAGGCTCTGCTCTCCACCAGCCGCCTGTGTCAGGAGGGGTCAGGCAGAGCCCAGAGCACTGCCCCCGACTCCCCCTCAGTCTTTGCTCCCCAAACCACCTGTGTGCTCACCCTCTTGGCTGTGAGACTCAAACCCTGCCTGGCTTTCTGTATGTTGGAGGGGGGGGGGTTGTCTGTCGTGTTGATGTGCGTGTGGGTCCTGTGTGATTTTTGTGGATGCCTTGCATAGTTGTGTGTGTGTGTCTGTGTGTGTCTGTGTGTGTGTGACTTTTGCATGCAGATTGGTTTTTGCTAAGTATTCTTTTGCTATGTGGTTTTTGTGCTTTCCTCTTGTGGGCTTTTGCTGTACTTTTTGGTGTGGATTTGTTCTATGTTTTGTGTGGCTTTCCCTTATGTGTCTATGGCGCTGTGTGGGTTTGGTTTTTGTTTATGTCTGTGTGGGCCTGTGCAGTCTGTGATGGTCTCTTTCTCTCTGTTTGTATCTTCATGTGTAAATTCACTGGAACTTTTCAAACTCTCCACAGCTTTGCCAATTTCACCAGGAATTTTACTCATTAAAAAATTCTCACTTGTTCCCTACCAGTTGGTGACCATCGCCCCAGGGGCCAGTCAGTCTCAGGGTCCTGATTTCCCATTGACCCTTCCCCCTTCTATTGGAACTGGGAACTAGCCAACCAAAAAAACCCCACTCAGTTTTAGTAAAGGGCCAACAGTCCCTTACACAAGCTGGGCCTGTGAGGGAGGGAGAGCTCAGTGGTTTGAGTATTGGCCGGCTAAACCCAGGTGTGTGAGCTCAGTCCTTGAGAGGGCCATTTAGGGATCTGGGATAAAAATCTGTCTGTGGATTGGCCCTGCTTTGAGCAGGGGGCTGGACTAGATGATCTCCTGAGGTCCCTTCCAACCCTGGTATTCTATGAGAGGGTCACCAATGTTCAGAGAAACTAGCACAGGCTGGGCCCATGGTGTAATGGTTGGCGGGCTGGAATCTGAGTTCAAATCTCAGTGGGACCTTGTGGTAAATCCCTGGAGATCCAAGTGCTTTCCTATCTCCAGCTGTATGAGAATGAGTTGTTTACCTTGTGCTGAGTGACTCATACCCACTGGAGCCAGGTCTTTGGTTGGAATGGGGTCTAGAAGTGGCTGTGGTTTGACTGGGTGTTTGGGATTTCTGATGCCCACAAGTTTGGCCCTTGTGCTTTCTACCACACTTTTCCTCTTGCCCACATGGCGCTTGAAGAAAGGAGTGTCAGGGTCAGGTTTCATAGTCAGGAAAAGGCAGGAGGGAGGCAGAGTCCCAGGCTGGAGCCCAGCACCTCTCCTCCTCTGGGCACCTAGAGCAGAGGTGGCTGGTGGTGACGGCTCCAAGGGAAGGCTTAAAAGCCACAGAGCAACCGAGGGCAGGGCAAGAAGAGGGGAGAACCATGCCTATGCGTGGCCAGCAGACAGCCACAGAGACACCCAGTCAAGCTGCTCCCTGGCATGCCGAACACCCACTGAAAACCACCCACAGCCAGCTGCTGCTGCTTTGTGGCCAACATCAGAAGCTGGTAGGAAAGCAGGGCCAGCCCCCCTGGTGGGGCCTCTTACCATTCCCACTCCAGGTGCTCACTTTGGCAGTGGGACAGGAGATTTTACCCCAAAAGGCTTTTCCCCAGCTGGCGAGAAGCAGAGAAACACCCAGGCTCCCAAGGTGCTATGTAGCAAGTACCCTCCAGCACAGGGACAGGTGCACACTTGGAAGAGGGAAACTGCTCCACACGCTAGCCCGGGCAGCCGCCCATTGTCTTTGGCAAGTCAGGAATGGCAAAGGTGAGACTGGAAGCACCTGGGGCTCATGCACCAGCCTTTGTGACACCCAACCCCCAACTCCTTCCCGGGGCTCTAGCTGAAGCCAGAGCATTGGCCTGAGCAGCCAAGAAGAGGTTCCAACCCTGAAGGGAGCAGGACGTTCAGCACAAAGGTAAAACTGCACAAGCACAACCACAAAGGGACTCGAACCCTCAATCACCTGATCCGAAGTCAGACGCCTTATCCGTTAGGCCATGTGGTCACAGGAACAAAACCTCTCGAAGCCCTTCTTTGGAAAAGGCAGACACTGTGTTTCTCTGGTCCTCTACTGAGTGGGGCCGAGACTCTCTGGGCACAAGAAGTCGAGTTCCCAGCGAGATGTGAGACAATTCTCTGGAGCCAGGTACAGGACTTTGGCAGGGAGGCTCAGGCATGAGGGATTGGGGTGCAGCGGACAGACCAGCTGTCTAGGTGCTTAGATTTGGTCTCACTGAGGAGAAGGAGGAATCCTGCTGACAGGCAGTGGCTGTGGAGAAAAAGTGGGATGTCCAGGCTGCTCCAGTCTCCTTCTTCCAGCTCCTCATCTGGCTGAACTGCTCCACCGGCCTGGACAAGTCCTCTGCATGCTCAGCAAATAGCCCGAGAGCCATTTCTGCCCAAACCTGTGCTGGGGGGTGAGCGTCTGTCTTCCCTGTCCCATCCGCGCTAGAGCAGACCACTAGATTGAGAGAGACAGTCAACAACTATTAAGGCTAAGATTATATAAAGGGGGGTCACAGAATTTGTGACTGTCAGAGATCTCAGTGACATTTTCCACCTCAGCCCTGGGGCAGCAAGACTGGAGCTGTCGGCCGTTGGGGGCCTCACAGCTATCAGCCACCAGTGGCGGAAGGGGCTCCCACAGACCCATGCCACCACGGATGGATCCCACAGCTCCCAGCTGCTGTGAGTGGATCCCAGAGCTCCCAGCCACCACATGGGACAGGGGGACCCTGGAGCTCCCAGTGGGGTGACCAGGTTATAAAGTCAGGTCAGTGGTGCTGCGGGGCTCAGGCAGGCTGGTCCCTACGTGTCCTAGGGCACCGCACTGTGCCCTGGAAGTGGCCGGTAGGTCCCCCCTGCTGCACCACTGACCAGGAGCTGCCCGAGGTAAGTCTGCACCCCAACCCCCTGCCCGAGCCCTGAACCCCCCCTAACCCAGAGCCCCCTCTTGCACCCCAGAGCCCTCACCCCTCTGCACTTCAACCTCCTGCCCCAGCCCAGAGCTTCCTCCCACACCTGGAACCCCTCATCCCTGTCCTCACCCCAGAGCCATCACCACATCCTGGACCCCAACCCCCTGTCTCAACTCACAGCCCCCTCCTGCACTCTGAATCCCTCGGCCCCACCCTGCAGCCTGGAGCCCCCTCCTCCACCCCAAACCCCTCATCTCCCCACAGCTCCCACAGGCAGACCCTGGAGCTCCCAGCAGCCATGGGTGGCCGGGGAGCCCCCACAGCCCCACCCCACTGCCTATGGACCCTGCAGCTCCTACGAGTGGACCCCAGAGCTCCCAGCCGCTGCGGATGGACCCAGGATTTCCCAACAGGCCTTGATGGCGGGAGGACCCTGCAGCCCCACGTCATTGTTCATAGACCCCACAGCGCCGAAGCCCCGGGAGCTCCCGGCCGCCCCAGGCAGGAGAGGAGCCCCCAGCGCTCAGACACCGCAGGCAGAGCCCGGAGCTCCCAGTCACCGGGGGGGGGGGGTGAGGAGAAGCCGCAGCCCCCGGCCATTGCAGGTGGCCCTGCAGCTCCCAGCCGCCGCGGGCGGGCGGACGCCAGAGCCCCCCGCTGCCATCGGGACCCCGCGGCCCCCGGCCGCCACGGGCAGGACCCGTCACCCCGCGACTGGCAGGAAACAGCCGCGCGCGGAAGCCCCTCGCGCCCTGTGACCCCCCCCCCGGTGCTGCGGCTTCTCGCCAGGCGGGAGGCGGCGCCGCTGCTGCGGTCTCGGTTCCTCCGCCCGGCAGCGGGACCCGGCCCTGCGAGGCCTCGCGCCGCTTCCCGCGGGCGGCGCTGAGCTCTGAGCGCACAAGGCCCTGGCGGCTCCGCCCCGCATCGCTGTCAGACAACGTCACCAATGGGAGATGAGCCTGTCAGAAACGTCAGTTGGGGAGGGCCCAATGGGAGACCAGCTTTCAGAGACCGCCCCGCACGAGGGCCAATGGGAGACCAGCTTTCAGAGACCCGCCCCACACAAGGGCCAATGGGAGATCAGCTGTCAGAAAACACTAGGCAGGCCAGCACCAGCCAACCAGGAACCGCCCCTCATCTCAAGCACCCAGACAGCCCCCCCACCCCCACCCGTCCTATGCCCCACAGCAGCAGCCAGCACCGGGTGGCTCCTGTCGTGCCCCACTCCCAGCAACCTCCAAAGCAGAGTCTCAATTCCCCTCCCCCACTGCTGCTCTTCCTTAGGTAACGAGAACCCCACCGAGACACCCAAAAAGGGGGACACACTTTCTGCTTTCCACAACCACCAACCCCCCCACGCTCCCTGACGCGCAGCCCCTTCCCCATGTCTGGCCACACGCTCCCAGCTCAGGGTGACCACACACTCCCCGTCGGGGCAGGCTCTGCTCAGCCCGGCTCCCCACAGCCTGCACTAAACATGTGGGGCCCAACCCCAAAACTTACTCGTATTTTACCCCAATGGCCCCAAACTGCCGCTTTTAATATATGCAAATAAGGTGCTGCCACGCTCAGGCCACGCCACAGCTCTCCAGTGGAGCCACACAGCAGAGAACCAGGTGATATTTAAATTAGCCAGGACGTCGCTCAGTCATTGCCCTCTGCTCCCAGCAGGTGGCGCCGGAGAGCTCCGAGCTCGCTCCCTTCCCTTTCTCGCGTCACGCACCAACCGGGGAGCAGGAGTGCGGGGCTGCTCCAGGGTGACCAGATGTCCCATGTTTAAAGGGACAGGCCGGTCTGGGAGGACTTTTTCTTATATAGGAGCCTATTACCCCCCACCCCTGTCCCGTTTTCCAGTTTCTTCAATGTCACCCTATGGGGCAGCTCTGCGGGGACGGACTTGCACACTTGGGAGCCATCAGCCGGATCCGCGTGCCTGGGAAGCTGCGTCCCGCCAGAGGCGCTTGAGAAGCCAAAGGGGCCGTGGGTGAGTTTGTGATGAGGTGAGTGTGAAGTGTGGAAGGGGGAGGGTGGCAAGAGGAGGTTTTGAGAGGAAGAAAGGTGCTGCTGAGCTGGTAGGGGAGGGCAAGGTCCCAGGCGGGTGTTGTGTGAGGAGCTGTGTAGGCCCAAAAAGGCGTCCTGCTGGGCAAGGGCAGGTGAGGAGGGCCAGGGCTTTTCCCAGGGCTGTTGCTGCGGCCAAAGCCTTTGGGAAGCAGAAGAGGGCCAGGGGTGTTGATGCCTTCTGGGGCCCATGCGACGGTGTAGGTGTATGCTGACCATAGCTGGTCTGTGGGAGCTGGGGTCACTCCCTGTGCCCCTTTCCTTGTTAGTATAGTGGTGAGTATCCCCACCTGTCACGTGGGAGACTGGGGTTCGATTCCCCAACGGGGAGGCTGACCCCTTTTGAAAGGGGGACAAAGAAATCCCTGGCCTGCCCACCACATGCCTTGCGTTCTCCTTCGACGGCCACTTCCCTTTGCACCCCGCACTGATGACTTTCACCTCCAGAGAGACAATTACCTCGCAAGGACACACTGGCCCTAGCCAAAGCCTCTCCCTGGCCTTCCGCCCCCGGGCCCAGCTTCGGAGCCTGCACGTGGGGGCACGTTTCAGAGCGGCAAAGGGAAATAGGCTGGCCAGGGGCATGAGGACAATGGCCCAGACAAACGGGGAGGGACTTGGTCCAGGGGTGGAGGAAGACAGAAAAAGGGACAGGCATGGGATTGGCTTCCTGCCTTTTTTCCTTTGCTCAGCATTTGACCTGTGACTGTAATGGGGAGACTTGAGAAATACCTGTGGCCGCCGGCGAGGTAGGTGGCCGCCCCGAGAGCGCAGAGCTGAGCCTTTTGCACTGGGCTGCTGCCTGCACCCCCAGCGCCTGGCCGTGATCGTATAGTGGTTAGTACTCTGCGCCGTGGCCGCAGCAACCTTGCTTCAAATCCGGGTCACGGCATTGATTTTTGGTGGGGAGGGGCTATCCTGCAGCACGCCTCGTGGATCAGTCTGATGGCGTCCGTTTGCAAAGAGAGCCATCAGCTGGTCCTTAGTTTCTGCTTGGTAAAGGCAAGTCAGCAGGGTCCATCGGTCACAAAAAGAGTCCCAGGACTTCTTGCTGGGCGCCAGGGTCCAAAAGCAGCGCATTCCCTCCTGGAAAGGGCTGTGTTTCGAATGTCCATCCAGTGCACGTTGAAGGGAAGGATCCGCGTGCCTGGGAAGCTGCGTCCCTCCAGAGGCGCTTGAGAAGCCAAAGGGGCCGTGGGTGAGTTTGTGATGAGGTGAGTGTGAAGTGTGGAAGGGGGAGGGTGGCAAGAGGAGGTTTTGAGAGGAAAAAAGGTGCTGCTGAGCTGGTAGGGGAGGGCAAGGTCCCAGGCGGGTGTTGTGTGAGGAGCTGTGTAGGCCCGGAAAGGCGTCCTGCTGGGCAAGGGCAGGTGAGGAGGGCCAGGGCTGTTGCTGCGGCCAAAGCCTTTGGGAAGCAGAAGAGGGCCAGGGGTGTTGTTGCCTGCTGGGGCCCATGCGACGGTGTAGGTGTACGCTGACCATAGCTGATCTGTGGGAGCTGGGGCTTCTCCCTGTGCCCCTTTCCTCGTTAGTATAGTGGTGAGTATCCCTGCCTGTTACGTGGGAGACTGGGGTTTGATTCCCTGATGGGGAGGGTGACCCCTTTTGAAGGGGGGACAAAGAAATCCCTGGCCTACCCACCACATGCCTTACATTCTCCGTCAACGGCCACTTCCCTTCACACCCCGCACTGATGACTTTCACCTCCAGAGAGACAATTACCTCGCAAAGACACGCTCGCCCTAGCCAAAGCCTCCCCCGGGCCCAGCTTTGGGGCCTGCACGTGTGGCACGTTTCAGAGCGGCAAAGGGAAATAGGCGGGCCATGAGGACAATGGCCCAGACAAACGGGGAGGGACTTGGTCCAGGGGTGGAGGAAGACAGAAAAAGGGACAGGCATGGGATTGGCTTCCTGTCTTTTTTCCTTTGCTCAGCATTTGACCTGTGACTGTAATGGGGAGACTTGAGAAAGACCTGTGGCCGCCGGCGAGGTAGGTGGCCGCCCCGAGAGCACAGAGCTGAGCATTTTCCAGTGTGCTGCTTCCGGTATCCCCAGCGCCTGGCCGTGATCGTATAGTGGTTAGTACTCTGCGCCGTGGCCGTAGCAACCTCGGTTTGAATCCGGGTCACGGCATTGCTTTTTGGTGGGGAGGGGCTATCCTGCAGCACGCCTCGTGGTTTTTCCATCCTGGTGTTACAGAGATAGTGTACTTACTTTCTTTCTTTTAATAAAATCCTTTTCTTTTTAGAACCTGATTGATTTCTTCCCTTGTTTGGATTTTCAGGGGAAGTGGAGGGGGAAAAGTGAATCCCTCTTTGTTTGATTCAAGGAGTTTGAATCAAGGTATCTTTCCCAACAACTAGGAGAGGGGGAAGAAGGTGGGGGAATGGTTTATTTCCCTTAGGGTTAAGAGTCAAGGAGTTTGGATCTGTGTTCCCCAGGGAAGGTTTGGGGGAACAGGGCGTGTGCTAGACACTGGAACTTCTAGAGGGTGGCAGCTTTACCAGATCTAAACTAGGATTTAAGTTGAGAGGGGCCCATGCAGGTCCCCATCTTGTGGATGCTAAAGTTCGAAGTGGGGAATAAACATATGACGGGGCGATGCCCGCATTCTCCGAGCCTGTCGACTAAGGGCGTGGTGGACGGGAGAGTCGGCCATCTGACTTTTGGCCTTGCTGCCCGTAGCGGTCAAGGCCGAAAAATCAAAAGCCATCCTCCCCAGGCCCACAGCCACCCAGGGGCTCCTCTGCACCATCTTGCCTCCACGAGTGCCGCACTCTGACCAGCTGAACCAGGCAAGCCACGGGAAACTTCTCAAGGTCTTCCCCTGGTGTGGGCTTGGATGCGAAAAGCACCTGGCCGTTCATCAGCTGTTGCAAGAAGTGTGCAGAGTAGGAGTAGCGATGGGGCTGTAGCTTTCCACAGCATCTCAATTTGGGCAGCTTTCCATTCCCCTTTTCTGTGTAATATCCCTCCCATGGGTTTCACTTGCGGAGCTGTACGACTCTGGCAGGGTGGCCATTTAGAAATCTTTTCCTTGCTTTTCTTTTTCGCCTGGCCCCAGCGTTAGGACCGTTTGGGTGTTTCAGTGTGTGTGTTTTCCCATTTGGAGGCATTTGGAAGTTTGGAAGGGGAGCCGAAAGAGGAGTCTTTTTCACAAGCAAGTTGGCTTTCTGCACAGGTAGGGCCCTTGGCCGTAAAGCTTAGCTCCGTCAGTGCGTCTGCATGGGGTTCCTCCAGTGCCTCAAGAGCCCGTGCTAAACTCTCGGTGTGGGCGTTTGGCTTGCGCCAGTCAGAGTGCCGTGCCTGCGTCTTCCCAGGGCCGGCTCCCGTGAGGCGCGCATAACTTGGGAGGAAAGGGGTAGAAGAGGAAGCAAGTGAAGCTGACTTCGAGTGGTGGTGCCCCTGGGCGGAGTGGTCCTCCTGCTCCTTCCTGTCGGAGGGGTGGGCTTGGGGGGTCTGGCTGTGGGCGGTGGGAGGATGGTGTCCAGGGAAGTCCCAAAGGTCACCCTGCGCCGGCAGAGTGTGAAGCCTCTCCCCTAGGTTGGGGTGCCGAGGATTAAGCCTTCCTCTGCGGCTTGGGCTGGGGAGCGTGATCCGGCGTCGGGTCCATTTGGGTGGAGCTGGCGGCCGGCAAGAATTCGGGCCATCAGGTCAACCCTCTGTGGACAATGGGGGCGAGCCGGCAGGCCTGCGATTTTGGCTTTGCGGGCGGGCAGCTCAAGCCTGGCCTCCTATGAGCCTGGAAGGCAGCCGGCCGGGCTCACCCGTCTCCTCCCCGGGCCCAAGTTCCTTTCAGGCAGCAGGTGGAGCGAGGAGCCCAGGGAGGGGAGCCCAAGGAGGTGTCAGGAGCTTGGTCCTACCCAGCGCCTGCGCCCAGCAGGGCTCTTGCCCGCTCCCAGCCCACCTGGTTTTGGCCTCTGCCACCCCTAGCAGTCAGCCAAAAGAGCAGAAGCCACCCTCTCCCTCCCGGAGTGGCCAACATGGGGCTTGAACCCATGACGCTGGCGTTATTAGCACCACCCTCTAACCAACTGAGCTAGCCGGCCAACAGCAAAGTCTTCCTTGCCTGACCCTTTTGGAAGGAGTCACTGGCTGGCGCGGGGAACGATGTGGCCTCCGTTATCGAATGGATGGATCGAGACGCCACCTGTCAAGGTAGGGGAATTAGCTCAAGTGGTAGAGCGCTCGATTTGCATGCGAGAGGCAGCGGGATCAATGCCCGCATTCTCCAGCGGCAAGGCAGCCGCGGGACCTTCTCTTGCCCTTCTTTTAGAAGCCATGGACAGTCAGCCGGCTCAGCTCCTCCAGTGGCCTCCATCCCTCTTCCCGCTTGGCCTCCCAAAAAGCTAGCCCTTGCGGAGCACAAAGCTCTTCCTCCCCGGCCCTTCTCCCCCTTGCGCTGACTGGGAGGCTGGACACAGCTGGGGGAAGTTAGCTCAAATGGAAGAGCATGGGAGAAGTAGTCAGACCCATACACACATTCTCCAGCCTGCTTTGCTCTGCTGGGCTGGGCTCTAGTGGGGGACCTGCACCTTTCTTTCTGAGCTCTCACTGGAGCACAATCCCTTTCCTCCTCCCTCCCTGCTAGTCTACGCCAAGCTCATTGGCCGGGAGGGAGAGCCACTCAAATACAGAATTACTCACATCCCAGGGGTCCATGAAGGGAATGAGGAGATGGGCGGGGTGGCACGCGATACCAGCTCAGCTGAGACCGTGAGACCTCGCAGCCTCCCGATCTCAGGCAGCATGGCAGCCGTGGAGCAGAGCATAGCACGCAGACAGCTTGGAGACAGCCAAAGCGGGGAAGGGCTGCGTTGGTCTGGAAGAGGGAGTCGGTGGCTGTCTATCCTGGCGGAGGCAGGGTCGTTTTGCTGTATGCTGGGCCAGGGGCCAGGGAGTCTCCTAGAGTTGCTGAGCTGGGTCTGCTCCGGGCTTTGCTTGGGTTAGAGGAAAGTGGTGATGATAGGAACAGCCCTCCTGGGTGAGACCGATGGTCCATCTAGGCCACTATCCCGTCTTCTGACAGTCACCGATGCCAGGCGCTTCAGAGGCAATGGCCAGAGCAGGCAATCGTCAAGTGATCTATCCCTGCGTTGTCTTCTGAAGTTTGGTGCTTGTTTCAGGGGCTAACTCTCAGCCCAGACACACTCCAGGGAGGGAGCGTTGGTGTTTGTGCCGAGGAGCGTGGCTGGGACTCGGACCCCCTTCCCCAGCTCTGGGTAGCACGCCCCCCTCCCCCGCATTTCAGGCTGTGTTCTGCTTAAGGCCACAGAGCCCTTGCCTTTTTTTGCCCGGTGCCTGAGAGTCAGGCCAGCTGCAGGGAATTAGCTCAAGCGGCAGAGCGTTCGCTTTGCATGCGAGAGGTAGTGGGGGGTGATGCCCGCATTCTCCGAGCCTGTCGACTAAGGGCTCCTGATGAGCGTGGTGGACGGGAGAGTCGGCCATCTGACTTTTGGCCTTGCTGCCCGTAGCGGTCAGGCCGAAAAATCAAAAGCCATCCTCCCCAGGCCCACAGCCACCCAGGGGCTCCTCTGCACCATCTTGCATGAGCCGGTGGAAGTGGAGCCTGGAACTGAGCTGATGCGCTGAGGGTTATTTGCACTGTGCGCTTCACATGGAGGTGAAAACACGGGGCACAGATCTTTGAGCACAACCCTCATCCTGAGGAATGGTGGCGGGGGGGGGGCTGCATAAAGAGAGACCGTCTCTCCCTGGCGGGGCTGCAGTGGCTCTTCACAGGGACAGTCCCACGGCCAATTGGTACCACAGTTTTGCCGGCCTCCTTTTGTAGGTTGACCTGGCTCCTCTCTCTTTAGGGTGACTGGTGACCCCAAACTTTCCAGAAACCATCATAGCGAGGCCAACCTGAGCACAGACACCTGCTCAGCACCCCGGGGTGCAGCCCTGAACCCTGGCAATCAGCTACGCCCAGCTGCCCACCCAACAAGTGTTACACGCAGGAGCCTTCGTGCCCCGTGTGTTCAGGTCCTTCCCAGCGCCAGCTTTAAACTCCGCTCCTCAGTTCTAAGCTTTGGCCACACGGGGACAGCCTGGAGCTCAGCCAACGCCTCCCGTTGCTGGTTGCATTTCCCACTCCTCGTGGCAGGTTCACACCCCACAGGCAGATCTCTGAATCGGAGCCGAACAGTTCCCCAAATCCAGCGCTTTAGCAGCAGCTTTGCTAGGAAAGCGCTGACGTCCCCAAGTAACGTAAGAGCCAGAGCGCTGTGTCCAGGATCTTCTCTTGGGCCCCTCACCGTGGTGTCTGTCAGGCGCAAGGAGAAACCAGGGAAATGTTTTCATGGCGTTTAAGGGCAGAAGGGGCCATTAGCTCAGGTAGTCTGAGCCCCGAATAACACAGAATTACACCATGACACACACTGATCCCACAGACCTTAGATAGATCAAAGCGTTTCAGCCCTCGGGAAGGAGGCTAAACTGGGTACCAGAGGCAGTGAACCAGGGCCCCCCAAGGCAATGGCAGGGAGCTGACGAGGTGAAATATGCCCAGATGATCCCAGCAGGTGACCCACCCCCATGCTGCAGAGGTGGGAGTCCCTGTTCCTCCTGCCCTTAAGAATCTCTGGTGGTAAGTGGGTCCCCCCAGTTCCCCAGCTAAGAATCCTCCATGTGGTTTCCCTGGCTTCACCTCCAAATAAGAACATTGTGTGGAGGGGGTGGGAGGCAGGTTGTCTGGCAGATCTGTAAAGGGGAACTGTGTCTCCCTGTCTGGCCCAGGCTCCTGGGAGGAAGTGATCTCAGTGTGTCTGGCTGTCTCCATTCCTCCCACCCATAAGAATCCCTGGTGTGTGGGTGCACCCTAGACCATTAAGGATCTCTGGGGGGTGGGTGTCTCTCTCCCCTAGTCAGGATCGCTGGGGTGTGCCTGTATAAAAAGAGACTTTGACTCACCCAGGCTGGGCTGCCATCATGGAACAGACCAGGTCCTTCTGTGGAGGGTTTACGTTCCTTCAAGGCCGTGATCTCAGTGTGTGTGGGTGTCCCTCTCCCTTCAACCCTTAACAATCCCCGGTGCGTGGGTGCGCCGGGCCCCATTACAATCCCCTCTGTCTTACTCCCCATGAGGGATCTGGTGGATGTCGGTGTTCCCCATGTTACTGGGGGTGTCTGGTGCTCCTGTCCCTCCTGGTTAATAGTGGAGTGTGTGGGTGACCCCCCGCCCGTTAAGGATCCGTGTTGTGTGGATGCCCCCATTCTTCTCATTAAGAATGGTGCAACGGAGCATAAGGGTGTGTCCCCCACCCCATGAACTAGCTCCCGTGTGTGGTTCCCCTGCCCCCATCCAGGCTCTGTGGTGTGTGGGTGTCGCTGTTCCTATTTTCAAGATCTGTGTTGCAGGGGGCGTCCCTCCCCCCAAGTCAGAATCCCCATCCTGTGGGTGCTCCCATCCCCCCAGCCAGGCTCTGCGGGGTAGGGGTGTCTATGCATCCGAAGAAGTGAGCTGCAGCTCACGAAAGCTCATGCTAAAATACATTTGTTAGTCTTTAAGGTGCCACAAGTACTCCTGTTCTTTTTGTGGATACAGACTAACACGGCTGCTACTCTGAAACCTGTAAAAAGAGACCGTGTCTCACTGTCTTGCCCAGGCTACCCTGCAGGGGCTATTCACAGGTGCGATCCCACTACTGATCAGCACAGGAGTTTTGACCTGCTCCATTTCCGACCTGGGCCGGTTCACCCCTCTTTAGGCAACCTGGGGACCCCAAGCTTCCCCGGGATCACCATATTGATGCTGAACTTAGTGCGGACACCTGATCAGCACAGCCCCTTACAGCCCAGAACTCCAGCAATCCGCTAGCCTCAGCCTCCCCAGGAGCTGGGATGACAGGCACCAGCCACAGAGCCCGGCTTGTTTTGTGGCCTGGCAGCTGGAGCCTTAAACTCTGCTTGTGAGCTCTGTGCCTTGGCCAGACGGGGACAGCCTGGGACTGGGAAATGCTCCTGCTTCCCCCGCCCCCGTCTCATGTCGAGCTGCAGGTGCCGCTGTCCTGCCAGGTAAGATCCCGGCTGTTTCGGTGCCCCCTTCCCCCACCCAGGTGTCCGGGTACCTCTGCCCCCCATACAGAATCCTGGCTGTGTGGGTGTCCGTCCCTCTGCAGAGGATCCCGGAGTGTGGATGCCCTTGTCCCCCCCCACAACATCCTGGGTGTGTGGGTTCCACTCTCCCCCCCAGTAGATCTCTGGTGGGTGGGTCCCCAGGGTGTGAGTGCTCCCATCCCCCGATACAGGCTGGGGGTGGGGTTATAACTGGCTCTCTCTGTCCTGCCCAGGTGGTGCTACAGCAGCTGTTCACAGGAGCAGCAACCCCACTGTCAACCTGCAGCTTTAACCTGCTCCAGGGGTGACCTGCTTCACCCTCCTGTGGGAGCCCGGGGACCCCGAACTGCCCAGAATCACCTGATTGATGCCGAGCTTAGCACAGACACCGGCTCAGCATGGCAGGGTGCAGTCCTGAGCCCTGACAATCAGCTTCCCTCCGCCTCCTACCGCACAGCGAGGATCCCACGCGAGAGGCTTTGGGCCCAGTTTGTTAGGAGCATCCCAGGCTCCAGCTGTAAACTCTGCTGGTCAGTTCTGAACTTTGGCCACACGGGGGCGGCACTAACGGTCCCATCTAAACGCTGTTTGCGTTCGACCCTTCAGCTCGCAGATTCTAACCCGCGGGCAGATCTCTGAGTGCAGCCAAATCGCTCCCCAAACTGAACATTGAAGCAGCAGCGCCCATTGGAAAGATCAGGATTTTTGCCTTTAAAAACAAGGGAAATGTCTCCAGCGAGAGACTGAAGAAGCTCAACTGATTTCATTGACTCCATAAATGTTCCTCTGTGTCCCCCTAGGAGTCATGCCCCACATTTTGGGAACCACTGAACCCTACTCGCTAATCAGGGGCTAGTGATGCCAAAGCCCAGGGAAAGGGAGAACAAGTGCGGGGCCCCCAGCACCGGAGCCATGTGAAGGGGCTGCAGGAGAGGGGCAATGGCTGATGGCCCAGGGAGTTAAGGGCAAAGGGGGCACAGGAGGGGGCAGGAGTTAGGGGTGAAGGAGGTGCAAGGGTTGGGAGTGCAGGAGCTAGCCGTAAAGGGGGAGTGGGGATCGTCCAGGGGCAATGGGGAAGTGCCAAAGTACAACCTTTGCCCAGGGCACCATTTCCCCTAATGCTGGTCTGAGCGAACAATTGGAAATGACCCTTCAGTGAGACCAGAACCATCGTGTAGAAAAGCCCCTTTGCTAAGTGGTGGTGGCTGAGGGAGATGGGTTAGAAAGCAACAGGCATTTGTCTGTGGAGGTTGGATTCTTGCCTGCTAGGCAAGGCTGGTGTGTGGTGTCTCCATGGCTGTACTTTCAGTGTCTGATCTGCCACAAGGAGCCAAGTCTAGACATATTCAGAGGCTCTATGCCAGGGTTTCTCAAACTTCCTTTCACTATAACCCCTTTTTGCAAAAAAAACTTACTACATGACCCTAGAAAGATGCACCAAGCCCCTCCACACTGAGCAGAGGCAGGGGAGACAAAGCCTGAGCCCTGCCCCAGTTAGGGGAGGGCAAAACCAGAGCTTGAGGGATTCAGCCCTGGGTGGTGGGGCTCAGACTTTTGGTTTCAGCCCCAGGCACCAACAAGTCTAATGGCAGCCCTGGCGACCCCATTAAAACAGGGTCACATCCCACTTTGGGGTCCTGACTCTCAGTTTGAGAACCACTGCTCTATGCTGAGGGGAGAGAGTTTTCCTGTGGGTGCAGTTAATCCACTTCCCAAGAGGTGGCAGCTATGTCACTGGGAGAAGCTATATCGGTGGGTGTGCAAGCTGTGGTGTTTGCCACATTTAAGAAGTTTAATCAAACCCCATTTTTAAAACCACCTGTGGTCTGGGAATGGCAAAGGAGCTCGATGAATCTGGGTTTGTCCTTCAAAGTCCTGGACATCACGATTCCACACTCTTAGTGTCATGGGGATATTGCTCAGTGGTAGAGTGCTTAACTGCAGTTCAAATAGTTCTCAGTTCAAACCCGCGTGTTCTCTTATAACCCTCTTTCTTTTTTTAAAAAAAAGGAAAACATTTTCATTTCCATTGTCCATTATGTTCAGGGGCTCCTCAATACAGGAGTGCTTGATATCAATGCAAACACTCAACATTTCACTGTCCAAATGCATAAAAACCTAGCAAAGCTGTCCATCAGCTAAAATCAGTTCCAATCCTCTAAGTGTCTAGTTTATGTTTTCATCAGTTAAACAAAGGTATCATATGAATGTACATTTGCAGATCCCTCTTCTCCAGGAGCTATGTTGTGCAGAAGAACAAGAGCCACATCCAGCTGCAGTTCAGGAGTCTGATGACCAAAGAGCCACGAAGTGTTCTGAGGGCTGGAGAAAAATGCCTTCTAGTGAGCTATTGAACGAGCTCAACCTGTTTAGCTTATCAAAAGAAGATTGAAAGGTGACTTCATTGAAGTGTTGAAGGGCCTTAATGGAGAGAAAAGATTGGGTATTAAAGGGCTTTTTAATCGAGGAGAGAAAGGCATAACAAGACCCAGTGGCTGGAAGGTGAAAAGAGACAAATTCATATTAGAAATAAGACACAAATATTCAACAGCCAGGATGATTCACCACAGGAACAAGCTACCAAGGAAAGTGGTGGATTTGCCATCTCCTGGTGTCATCTAATGGAGACTAGATGCCTTTCTGGAATGTGTTTGCCCCAAAAGTAGCTCTTGTGTCATACAGGAGGCCTGTGATATGCAGGGGGTCAGATTAGATGCTCTAATGGTCTCTTCTGGCCATAAAGTCGACTAATTTCTGAAAAACTGAGTGTAGCACTGGGAGCAGCGTCTGATGTTTTCCTGTCTAGCCGGCTTGCTGCCTAGAACGAACGCTCCTTGAGTGGGGTGATCCACAGGGAGTAGCTCAAGCCTCCAAAGTGCCTGGCCGGGGCAGGACATTAGCACAGCAAGGGAGGGGTGTGGCAGTGACATCACAAAGGCCTTTTGCAGGACCTCAGACTATTGGTCAAAGGTGGTGGGGAGGTGGTGACCTCACAGAGAGATGCTGACATCAGGCAGGCAGGACAGGGGCGAGGGGTCAGGGAAACCTCAGAGACCCCTGTGGCTTTGCTTCAGCAAGTCTCCTTCTCCAGGTCTCTCTTTGAGGACTGAGAGAGTATTCGGGTTCACGTACGTGGGCGCCAGGAGGAACCTCTTTCGAGTTTTCTCCTTCCCTTTTAGTGAGTTTACTAGAGACCAGCTGTCCCTGTTTAGAAGGTAAGAGCCTCCTCGAGGTTTGAAACCTGTTCAGTCTGATCCATCTGGTGACCGTTGAATTCTAGGCATGGAAAACATGAGCTTAAGGAGGCAGAATTTTATTGCGCACCTGGGATTTTGTCCCTTAGAATCACTGGGGTCATTAGGGTTTGTCCTTTTGGTTTCACCTTTTCCTCCATCCGTCTCTCCCTCCTTTCTCTTTGTCTCTTGCTTCTTTTGTCCTTTCTCCTGTTCCCCTCCCAACACCAGGAGGGGTGTGCGTATGTGTCTCAGGTGAGTGCTCTGCAGCTCCCACTGTGGGAGGTCCACCCAAAAATGTGGGGCTGAAATAGTGCTCGGGCAGTGATCCCCACCAGTGATCTGGGCCATCCTTTCGGCTCCTTGGTGAGAACCCTCAGCCTCCCGTCCTCAGTCTCTACCCTGATTGGCTGAGCAGGGGGTTATTGACAGGGAGGAGACTCAGGTCCTTGTTGTTCTCTTTTAAGCCCAAGGAAATAAGTCATAACCTGTTATATGTTTGATGAATTTTGCTGCTCCTCTGCATTAATTGTCTCTGAGCAGTTCATGATTCTCTCTAACATTGCAGTTCTCCTCAAATACTTGCTGAATATTTATTGTGCACTGTTGTTGGTCTGGAGCTCATCTGAGAGCACTTTATTCAGGTCATTCAGTGTCTGAAATTCAAGATCCGATGGTTAGTTTGAAAATCAGGGCTCTTGGGTCCTATTCCCAACTCTGCCACTGACTGGCTGTGTGACCTAAGACAAGTCAATTCTCCTTTCTCAGCCTTAGCTTCTCCCTCTTTCAAGTAGGGATAATAATGATCCGCTCCTACCTACCTCATGGTGGGTGGGGATCCATTGGCGAGTGTCACTAGGAGTAGTGTGTAATATGCGGTGTCCTATCACATTTACTCAGAGCAGATTATGACATAATAGAATAGCTGAAATAGTCTATTTGATTTGTATTTTTTTATTTTGAAATTGTTAAGAGCAGCAATTACTTAGCTCAGACTGAAGCATCTTATCTAATGTTTGAGATCTAAGTGTCTCCTCTTTGTGTGTGATGAGACAATTTAACACACTGTGACAAACAGGAGATGCTTTTGTTTTGCAACAAAATATTTGTGCAAAGAACTTTCATCCCACTTGTTTTGATTTCGAGAAACAAACTGGTTTAGTCTGAGGGGATTTTCTGACAGAAATGGTTTCAATGAAATTTCCTCACCATCTCGATTCCTGGGCTCTATCCCTTTCTCTGGGTTTTTTTGTCCATTAGAACAGGAGTCAGGACTGTTGGCTTCTCTTTCTAGCTCTGCCACCACCTTGCTGTGTAGGCCCTTGGGTAGGTCACTTCCCTTCTCTGTACTTCAGGCTTCTCCCCATCTGTCCAATGAGAACAGGGACAGTTCTCGAACTCTGGGCAGTCATTTTCAGCCGGGCCCCAGCAGGGATAACTAAAAATGTGTATATATATATATATATATATATATGTATGTATATGTATATGTATATGTATATATAAAAAGACTTTCATTCCTTAGGAACCAGTTCCCTATAAAAAGTTCTGATTTAAGGGATGTGCCACAGTATGTATTTTTTGTACCAATAGCGTTACCATGCGTCCGTATTTTCCCAGGAGGAATTTTTAAATTTTTAAATTTTAAAAATTCCTCCCAGACAGTGATTTAAGAACCAAAAAGCCTGACATGTCCAGGAAAATATGGGTGTATGTTAACCCTACCTAAAGTTCTTTTTTAAAAAGATGGGCCTGAACTAGAAACGAATTCCGTTTTACATGTGTGGGTCCCCGCCACTCCCCGGGGGTGTGCTAGGGTGACCAGATGTCCTGATTTTATAGGGACAGTCCAACTTTTTGGGACTTTTTCTTATATAGGATCCTAATAACCCCCACCCCCTGTCCCAGTTTTTCACACTTGCTGTCTGGTCACCCTATGGTGTGCACATGTGTGGGTTCCAGCTGCTCCCTGCCCCCCTCATTGAAACAGGTGAGCAGGGTTACTGCCCTGGGAACTGCAGGCATCAGTGGACATGGGGCTGGCTGGAGGCAGGGCAAGGGGAGCGGGGCTGGCTGGAGACGGGGTATGTGGGGCTGGCTGGCTTCAGGCAGGGGGGTGCAGCAGGGGTTGGCTGGAGACAGGGCAGGAGGTGCGGGGCTGGCTGCAGGCAGGGCAGGAGGTGCAGGGCCGGTGGTGTAGGGCTGGTGCGGGCAGGGGGGTGTGGGGAGCTGGCTGGCTTCAGGCAGGGCCGCAGGGGGTACGACAGGGGTTGGCTGGAGACAGGGTGCAGGGCTGGCTGCAGGGGGTGCAGGGCTGGCTGCAGGGGGTGTGGGGCTGGTGCAGGCAGGGTGTGCAGCAGGGGCTGGCTGCGGGCAGGGGGTGTGGGGCTGGCTGGAGGCAGGGGCTGGTGCAGGCAGGGCAGGGGGTGCAGGGCTGGCTGGAGGCAGGGGCTGGTGCAGGCAGGGCAGGGGGTGAGGGGCTGGAGGCAGGGCAGGGGGTGTGGGGCTGGCTGGAGATGGGCTGGCTGTGGGCAGGGGGTGTGGGGCTGGCTTGAGGCAGGGGCAGGTGCAGGCAGGGCAGGGGGTGAGGGGCTGCGGGCAGGGCAGGGGGTGAGGAGCTGGCTGCAGGCAGGGGGTGCAGGTACAGGGGGTACAGCCCACCCTGTATGGTAAGTGCCCCCTCCCCCCTCAGCACCGGGGTAGCAGCAGCAGCCCGGGGCTTGGGGGCTATTTAAATGGCCTGGGGCTCCCCTGCTTCCACCGCCCCGGCCCTGTAAATAGCTGAGGGAGCCTTGGGGAAGCGGCGGGGCTCTGGGGGCTATTTAAATGGCCGGGGCGGTAGAAACAATGGGAACCCTGGACTTTTTAAATAGCCCCCAGCCCCCCGCAGCCCTACCCCAGCCCCTGCTGGGAGCCCCAGGCCCTTTAAATTGCCCCCTGAGGAAGCCGGGCCACCCTGGTACAGCGCACCAGCTCTTGCCAGTACGCAGTACCAGGGCTTGGGCACGGGGCCCTCTTAGGGGTGGGGCCTGATTCAGGGGAATCGGGAGAATCGGCCTAAAGCTGGCCCTGTGTGGGGGTGGGACAGGACTTGGTCCCATTCTGGGCACCACCAAAAATTATACAAACCTGCCGCCCCTGTCCAGCCCAACCTTCTGCTGATGCACCTCAGCCCACACCCGTGCAGGGTTTGAAGCTTCCATTGCTTAAATTCCAGGACACTGGGGGATTTCAGCTCCCCTTTGCCCACAGGGAGCTTTCACCCCACTCCCAGCCAGGTTCTTGTCCATGGGATCACTGTAGGGGGGCTGGGTCCCTCGGTGTCTTTTCTCTCTCTGTGACAGGCCAGGGTGCAATAACTGGGGCATCTGAGCACCCAGGACCTTCTGTGGGGCTGCCATTCCCCTTCCCCTTCTGTGGTCTCGTCTGTCATTGACTCCAGCCTTTTTTCTATCCATCGTCAGCACCATCCCAAGCCAGCTGCACTTGCCTCAGAAAGACAGTGGTGGGTGTGAATCACTGACCTCTCTCCTCTCTGAGCACTGACTGCCCCTCTGTTTCTTTGCCTCTCAGTCTGTGCAGATGGGACCTTTCCCTCCAGTGCTGGAGGATTCACCCTTCTCATCTACCCTTGTCCCAAGCAGCACAGTGGGTGGGAATCTTACATGTTCTGAGGTGACTTAGGAGCAGAAACCCCCCCCGACCTTCCATGCAATTGGCAGTTGCCCCTCACTGAGCAGGATTGAAACTCTTGCAGGGAGACTGCTGGGCCACATCCCCTCTGGGGATGAGCAAAGCAGGAGGGTGAAAAAATCAACCTGGAGATTGAACCCAGGACCTCATACATGCAAAGCATGTACTCTACCACTGAGCTACAGCCCCAGATAGTTTTTGCTTGCTATGGGTTACACCAGGGGTAGGCAACCTATGGCACGTGTGCCGAAGGTGGCGCATGAGCTGATTTTCAGTGGCACTCACACTGCCCAGGTCCTGGCCACCAGTCTTGGGGGCTCTGCATTTTAATTTAATTTTAAATTAAGCTTCTTAAACATTTTAAAAAACCTTATTTACTTTACATACAACAATAGTTGGTTATATATTATAGACTTATAGAAAGAGACCTTCTAAAAACATTAAAATGTATCACTGGCATGCGGAACCTTGAATTACAGTGAATAAATGAAGACTCGGCACAGCACTTCTGAAAGGTTGCTGACCCCTGGGTTACACTCAGAGCCCTCTTGTTTCCAGAGCATCCAGTGGCCTAAGAGCAGCATGGGGGACACATTCCCTCCTCTGAGGGCCAAACCTGCTGTCCTGGAGGTTGCTGGTTCTTAGGGGTCACTTTGCAGCAGGGCCAGATTCGATGTGTGGGGCAGAGAGAGTGGGTGCCCTGGACTCAGGGTGCAGAGGTACACTCAGCCCTCTCCCCTGCATTGGGTGGGGGGTGCTGCCACCCCCTGCTGGAAGGTAATGTGTCGGGGGGGGGGCACTGTGAGGCGCTCAACACCTGACCCTGGTGGCAGCAGTGGTGTGGGGAGCTCCAGGTGTTTCTAGGATCTGCTCTTTCCACCTGCCTGTGAAGTCCAGCTTTCCCCAGCACATTCACTGCGGTGCAATTGGGTCACTGGTTCCATGGCTGAACAGCAAAGAATCACTCCCAGTTTCCCTTCTATCGGCAGCAGGGAAACCTAACCTGTGTCAGTGGTTAATGAGGTGGATTTAGTTGTAGATTGTTATTCATTCCCCACCTTGACAATTCACACAGTCCCTTTCCCATGCAGATTCCCAGCACCTCAGTGATCCTGGTAGCAGGGGTTGGGTCCTGAGATTTTCAGGGTCCTTTTTCCCCTCCACCTGGAGTGAACTCAGCTTTTCCCCCATCCCAGACAATCCATGAAATAACAACAGGGGCATAAAGAAAGAGGGGAGGGAACATCTCACGGCCAGGGCTGGATGTGCCCAGGGCCCCCGGCTTGTCCATTGTTTCCATGGAATTTGGCCCCCTGCTTTGCACAAGGGACAGAGAAAGATCTTGCTGTTCCTGTGTCTGTGCAAGGAAAATTGTGCTTCCCTAGGAAAGAGAGGAGGGAAATGGTCCCATGATGGGACAATATCCTCAGGATTAAGACCTAAGGACTCAGGCTGAGAACTGATAGAACTGCACTCATCTGGGATTTAACAAATTGTCTTTCATGGAGCAGGGCCAGTTCCAGTGTTTTTGCCACCCCAAGTGGAAAAAAAAATAAAAAAGCTGCAATCAACAGTAGCTCTACCTCTGCCGCTTTTGGCAGCAAGTCCTTCCCTCCAAGAGGGACTCAGAGGGCCAGACCTGCCTTTGTGCCTCCCGTTTCCACTGATCACCCCAGGAACCTGCTTGCTGCGCTGGTGCCTGGAGCCAGCCCTGCCATGGAGACACTGGGAAGATGGGGGAATCAGGAAAAAAACATGGATTTGTTTACATTGCAAGTGAAGAATAACTGAAGCTTTTTCAGTCTAAAGTCACTTTTCCCTGACTGGGTATTGAACCCAGGCCTTGGCAGTGAAAGTACCAAATCCTAACCACTAGCCCACCAGGGAGATGACAATATGGCTTTTCTTCTCACTTATGTTACACTTTCTTAGGCTACTTTCTAGCCACTTTCTGAAACTGCTCCATTGTCCATTCCCTGAGGGACTGGGAGCAGAGTGCAGGAACCCCTGTGCTCAGGGTCACAACCTGAGACCAACCCAAGTCACTGAAACAAACTCAAATCATGCTTCCTCCAGCAGGATCACAGAGACACACAAAAAAAACCCATCAGGAACAATCCTCCTCTGCCTTCATTTACCCCATCGCAACCCTCTCAGCAGCCGAATCTTGCAGGAAGGACACGGAGCTGATAGGAGCTCTGGCACAGAGACCAAGGCAGGGGTGTTGCTCCCCCTGGGTGTGAGATGATCACATTCTGACTCCGTGTAACCGGGCTCTGAGCTTTGCCATCTTGTGAGTTCTGAGCACTGAGCCCCCCGGACCCTTTTGCTGGGAGCATGGGGATTGCACAACAGCTGCCAGACCTTTTCCCATCTCCTTGTCCTCCTCAGCTTCCCCAGACCTTCCCCACAAATGGTTCTATCAGGCGCTGGAGGGATCTAAGGACCTGCAGGTTTCCCGAACCCACCTCTTAAGGCAAACAGTGATTCCCTTCTCTGACACTCCTGGCCCTGGGCTTCTTTTGAGTTTTTCCCTAGGGGGCCTGACTCCCTGTGAAAATGTGAGTGTGGCATGTGGGGAACTCAGACTCTCCCCCACTAGATGAGTCCAACAGCACCTCCCCTTGGTGGGAGAATCCTAAATTCCACCCTCCCACCCTGGTTACTCTGACCAGCTGATGGCGACAGCATGCTAAATCAACCCCAGCTCTCTGGGCTAGAGAGCAGCATCTAACCAGCCTTGTGACAGCTCCGGTTTGCTAGCTGGAGACATAACGAACCAGGAAAGAAGGCAAATGTCAGACAGGGAACCTCAGCTCACAAATAAACACCCTCAGGCTCCTCCTACACTGCGACTGGCCAGTTGACTGACTTTAAATCTAGCTAGCTCAGTTGGTAGAGCATGAGGCTCTTAATCCCACCATCATAAATCCAAGCCCCACAGTGGGTGGTAGCGACAGCCCTTAGGTGTCACTCTTCTGCTAATAGTCACAGACCAAAATGAAACAAACTCTCTATGCTCTTTGGCAGGTCATGTTTCTTCCTCTCTCTGAGCTTCAGTAAAACATGAAGAGAGACCAAATTGACATTTGCATCCTCTGTTAAGAGAGGATTTTCTCCTCTTCCATTCTACCCCAGGCAAGAAGAGGGGATAATAACCATTTAACAGATGATTGCAGAAAGAAAAGTTTGGTCATTATAAATAGGATGATGATCAATTGTTCTCCATGTCCACTGACGGTAGGACAAGAAGTAATGGGCTTAATCTGCAGCCAAGGAGATTCACGTTAGATGTTGGGAACAGCTTTCTAACTCTGAGTGTAGTTAAGCTCTGGAATAGGCTCCCAAGGGCGTCTGTGGAGTCTCTGTCCTCGGAGGTTTTTAAGAACAGGTTGAACAAACCTCTGTCAAGGATACTCTACATATACTTGGTCCTATAGACAACCTGCTCTGGCTCTGGTTCCCTCCTGCTCCCTGCCTGGGCCGGCTGCTGTGGGCACTTGACCTCACATGGCCCTGACGCATCGTCTCTGCTTGGCCCTGCCTCAGCAGAGAGGGCTGGATTTCATGACCTCTCCAGGGCCCTTGCAGCCGTACAGCTCTGTAATTCGATGCCATCGCAATGTAATATAAACAACAACAAAAGTGAAAACACCCCAATCTAACATCTAACTATTCAGCGTGAACTGACATTCCACAGCACAAAGTGACAACACGTAGGAGTGCAAAGCCCAACAGTTCAGCACCATGCAAATGAACGCCCCATAGGGCAAATGACACACTGCAAAAGAGCTCAGCTCAAACCAACGCAACACAAGGCGGTGCAAAAACAATACAACACGAAACAATGCATCAGAGTGCACAGTGACACTGTGCAAAACAGCTCAGCGTGGATCAACGACACAGCACAAACCCACACAACAGAATCGTATAGAAAGGTAGGGTTGCGAGGGACCCCAAGAGTCAGGGCCAAGTCTCCCTAGGCCACCCCTGACAGGTGTTTGAAGAACAGGGAAACAAAGGGCACCACGAACTTATGTTTTGTGGATGAGTCAAGAAAAGGGAGCAGCATTGTCCCCCTCGGGTAGCCCCTGTTCAATTCCAGGTCAGAAAGCAAAACTCTTCTGCAGGAATATCCAAAAAATGTTGTGTTTCACTTCACTTCATAAGTACAGTTGTGTGGCAATTAAATGATGACTCTAAAGTTTCATAAAAGTGTGGGAAATACGGACGTATCTGAGGAAATGGCTTGGAATGAAGGAAGACAAAAAATTGATGGGTCGAGAGAACAGGTCCTGTTTCCCCCTGGTCTGGAGCTTCTCTCACAACTACTGGAATAGAAAAGCTAAGCAAATGGGGTTCTATTGTTCCAAAGGAGATTGAAGTGAGGCCATTTTCTCCGGATAGAATTAATGGTAATGTCAGGAGTGGGATGTGAAACCACATCTCTATGCAGAGACCAGAACACCCAAGGGACTGGATAAAAAGAGTCTTATAACTAGCACTTTAGACCAGTCCACCATCCTGATACTACAAAGAATGTGACTTATGAACCCTAGTTTTCATTAATAGTTGATGAACTCTTTAGGGAGGCCGAGATGGCACATCTCTTTCAACTCCTAGAGACCTTCTACAGCACAGCTGAATTTTGGACACACTCACCCAGATCTAAAGTTACACGTTTCCTGGAGCTCCATGAGTTCTGTGGTGTTGGAATCTCCCTGCTCACGTTTTAAGTGAACAAAAGATGGTGCTGGCATTCTGAGACAGTAATGGTGAACCTCAAAATCCTGCCCTGGGGGCCAGACAGTTAAGCAACAAGCACCCACAACCTCTACCTTGATAGCCAGGGCCGGCTCCAGACCCCAGCGCGCCAAGCGCGCGCTTGGGGCGGCATTTTGCCGGCAGGGCAGCAGGCGGCTCTGGTGGACCTTCTGCAGTCATGCCTGCGGAAGCTCCACCAGAGCCGCGGGACCAGCGGACCCTCCGCAGGCACGTCTGCAAGAGGTCCCCCGGAGCCGCGGGACTGGAGACCGGCAGCGCGCCCCCTGTGGCATGCCACCCTGCTTGGGGCAGCCGGATTCCTAGAGCCACCCCTGTAGATAGCATCCTCTCTGGAAACAACTCACTTACCAACAGCTGGGGTGTGACATCTTCATTTCTTTGTTGTTCTACCACTGTAGTCCCCACTTTCCTATTGCTTGTCTGTATAATCTCTGTCTGGCACTGTGATTGTTTCTGTCTGCTGTATAATTAATTTGTTGGGTGTAAACCAATTAAGGTGGTGGGCTATAATTGGTTAGATAATCATGTTACAGTATGTTAGGATTGGTTAGTTACATTTCAGTAAAATGATTGGTTAGGGTATAGCTAAGCAGAACTCCAGTTTTACTATATAGTCTGCAGTCAGTCAGGAAGTACGGGGGGGAATGGGAATGGGGAGGGGGGTAGGGGAATTGGAATTATGTTTTGCTAAGGGGGGGGAATAGGAACAGGGAAGGGGAACAGGGACACAGGCAAGCCTCTGTGGTGTCAGAGCTGGGAAGGGGGATCCTGAGGAAGGAAATTGGAATCATTGCTTGCTGGAAGTTTACCCCAATAAACATTGAATTGTTTGCACCTTTGAGCTTCATGCATTGCTGCTCTCTGGTCATGCGAGAAGGACCAGGGAATGGGAGGGTGATGGGATAAACCCTCTAACAAGTACGTCTATCAGGGTGTGAAAAACCCCAGAACCAGTATAATTAAGCTGACCTAAGCCATGGTTAGCTAGTGCTAAATGAAAGGAAAGATTGTTCTGCTAATGCAGCTGTTACAGGGATGGAAAACCCCTCCCCTCTCTGTAGCAACTGTCTACTCCACAGTGCTACAGCAGTACTTTAAGGCTGTGGCTACACTTAGCGCTTCAAAGCGCTGCCGCGGTAGCGCTTTGAAGCTCTAAGTGTAGTCAAAGCACCAGCGCTGGGAGAAAGCTCTCCCAGCGCTGTCCGTACTCCACCTCCCTGTGGGGAATAATGGACAGCGCTGGGAGCCGCGCTCCCAGCGCTGGTGCTTTGACCACACTGGCGCTTTGCAGCGCTGCAATTTGCAGCGCTGGAGAGGGTGTGTTTTCACACCCTGCTGCAGCGCTGCAAATTTGTAAGTATAGCCAAGCCCTAAGTGTAGACAGCTTTAGAGTGAGACCAGATCTGGCTCCATGGATGCTCAGGCACTAAGACAACAGCAATTACAATACACTAATGCTTCCATAGTTGGCAGGATTCAAACCTGCATGAGGAAGACCCCAATGGATTGCTAGTCCATTGCCTTAACTACTCAGCCACAACTACTTGATGTACAGCTGTTTCACTACACAATGTTTCTGTTCTCACAGAATTGTCACTTCAAATTCCTCAGACCAGCTCCCCCAGCACACTCACGGCTGTGCATTAGTGTAAGTGGGTCCATGGCTGAACAGCAAGAGTTCCTGCCCATTTCCCTTCCGGCTGGAGCATGATGAGAGTGTGTTTGTGGTTAATGACATTGCTATAGGTTGTTGTTTATTCCCCACACTGACAATTCAGACAGTCCCTTTCCTATTCAAATCTCCACCATATCATGCCAATAGCCGGGGACAGGATTTCTCTGGGGCACTGAAATGTTTCAGGGGGTTGGTGCATGAACTCAGCCTTGCATTCCATCCCTTGTGTTTCATGGACTAACAACAGCAGCAGAAAGAAAGAGCAGAGCCAATATCTCCCTGGCAGGGATGCAGGTGGCGATGTCCCCTCTGTCTGACCATTGCCATTGCAGGAGAGAAGAGTTCACTGGAATCGAATGCCCTGGCTCAGACAAGAGACATAGGGAAGTTTTGCTGTTCATGGATCTGTGCAAAGGAAATTGTGTCTCTGTGAGAAATTGAAGTGGGAAATGAAACGTCCACATGGTGGCCCAGTGCCTTAAGGAATGTGGGTGAGGGACTCTGGCTGAGAAATTATTTAACAGGAATTGGTATCAATGTATTGCCCTGATTAAAAGCTATGGCTAAAAGGCAGCCACTGTTGTTAGTACTTGAACCTGCGTGGAGACACCTGAGTGGGTGTCAAGTCCATTGCCTTAACCAGGGATAGTCTATTATTTTATCAAGATCCACATTTTTTGGTCAAGGTCCAGTCAATGTCTAGACAGCAGAGAAAATAATACACTGATAATAATAAGAAGTATATAGAAAGATTTTGCAGTCACTATGGGCATAACTATGATGATTGTTTCGTGTTTCACTCTTAATATCTGGCACCACCACTGCCTTTCCCTTTAGTCTTGTAGTTAACAAAGGGTAAAACTAAACATCACTTCAGATACAAGGGAGTGTTTGTGTTCATTCCTGTTAGCTACACAGGGGCTTGATGTAGCTGCTTTCAATCCTCCGGCTCTGCCAGGATAAGTAACATTTCAGGGTGTCACTGAACTGAAGGAGGGAGATCATTTTTTGACAGATTACGCCTCCTCTTAAAGGTGTTTGTCTGGCTGGCAGCCCTGGTTCCCAGGTCTCTCCTGAGGGAAGAAAGTTTCTGTGCAAAATACCAAAACTTTTAACAGAGAGGAGGGAAAGGCCATGGCCACATGATGGGGCCAGTATGTACGACAACATGGTTCTTCTATGGGGGATGACTCTGAACACTGACTGATCTCCACTCCCTTGGATTTGAAGAGATGTTTAGTTGGGCACTTGGGAACCTGTAAGGCTGAAGAAGTTTTATGGATGGTGACACTACGATTGAAGGGTTATTTAATGTTGTAGAAATTGTTAAAAACACTGAGCTTCAACTGGAACTGCCTGTTATTAAAGGCTGGTTTCCCCACGTCAGTTCCCTAAGCTCTGCTAGAAACACCCTGGGTTCTCTCCTGCCTCGGTGGGAAGTGGAGGGAATCGTCCCCTGCTGCCCTTGGCTCCAGGCTGGTTTTTCTTGGGAGGGGACGTGGAATTGATTTGTTCGCTGTTGAGATGGGAGCCAGGCCAGTTATCAGGGAACGAGAACTCCCAGAATCTTCCCACCCCAACCCAGGCTGCTGCCCTGTCCCAGCCTCTGTTCCCCTGGGGGCCCGGCATGTTTGACTCTAGAGCAGGCCGGGAGCAGCAGCTGAGGCAGAGGACAGCCTGGGCCGGGCAGATAAGAAGGAGTTTAGCAAGCAAAAAAGGTAAAATGGCAGGGGAGTATTACCGTGGACTCAATGGCATTTCTCCATTGGTCTGTCTGCTCTGGGGCAGGGACAATAACACGTCCTGCTGCTTTCGTTATTTCAAAGGGCGGTTTAGGATTTTCATTCTCACACACGGTGCACAAAGCAGGACTCAACCTTTGCTGTAAACTAAACGAGCTGCCCACAGATTCTGGTAGCCACAATGAGCCATTAGGGTGAGAGCTCAGACCTGCCCCTGTCCCAGAGGGAGACAGGGGTCATCTGTGTGGGGACTGGGCCACTGACCTATCAACTCTTAACTCCCAAACGTTCAGTAACTCTATTATCAGTGTCCGTAAATGTAATTTAAACCATAAGGAAAACCACACAGGGTCAGACCAAAAGCCCATCTAGCTCTGAAACTTGTCTTCTGACAGTAGCCTATACCAGGTGCTCCAACAACCAGTCAACAAGGCACCAGTGGGACTTGAACCCAGGATCTCCTGTTTACAAAACAGAGGCTTTAGCCAGCTAAGCCATGGTGCCTGTGGGTAACTAAAACACACTGTCTGCCCACACCTGACTTACTGCCAGCGCCACCGGGGCCTGATAAGCTTTGCTTGTGTTTGGATTCTGCAAAGCAGAGGAGCAGGTGACGTTTCCCTTACAAGTTGTGTGTGAGTGAATCTTTGGCCAGGTCTCCACTACAAAGTTGTTTCAGCAGAATTATATTGCTCTGGTGTGTGAAAAACACACAACGCTCTCTCAGTCGGTAGCTTGTGGCTGGTGTACACACTGCAATGCCATGTCTGGCGACAAAACTGCCCTGTTTGGTGACGAAATAAAACGACTTCGATGAGAGGTCTAGAGCATTTTGTAGCAAACTTAAAGTAACAAAGTAAACGCTGCTGTTAATTATATCACCATAACTGGCCTTCCCCAGTATCTCACAATGCCCGCCGTGAACTCACCTGCCCTGCATTCCTGCTACAGAGCCATGGGCCCTTCCCCTTTCATCGCTCTGGGAAGTTCTGACAGCTGAGCCTGCTGCTCTGCTCCGGCAGCCAGGAGCAAATCACTGCCGTGGATGCTGCTCTCTCCCGCACTGCGAACACAGAGCAGGGTGGTGGGAACTTCCTTACATGGGGGGGGCCAACGGCATCTGAATGTGACACCCCCATGACACTCCTTCCCTCGAGGAGGCTCTTACTTTCTAAACAGGGACGGCTGTTTTCTAGTAAAATCACTAAAAGGGAAGGAGAAACTCAAAAGAGGTTCCTCCTGACGCTCACGTACATGAACCCGAATACTCTCTGTCCTCAAAGAGAGACCTGGAGAAGGAGACTTGCTGAAGCAAAGCCACAGGGGTCTCTGAGGTCTCCCTGACCCCTCGCCCCTGTCCTGCCTGCCTGATGTCAGCATCTCTCTGTGAGGTCACCACCTCCCCACCACCTTTGACCAATAGTCTGAGGTCCTGCAAAAGACCTTTGTGATGTCACTGCCACACCCCTCCCTTGCTGTGCTAATGTCCTGCCCCTGGCCAGGCACTTTGGAGGTTTGAGCTACTCCCTGTGGTCACCCCACTCAAGGAGCGTTCGTTCTAGGAAGCAAGCCGGCTAGACAGGAAAACATCAGACGCTGCTCCCAATGCTACACTCAGTTTTTCAGAAATTAGTCGACTTTATGGCCAGAAGAGACTATTAGAGCATCTAATCTGACCCCCTGCATATCACAGGCCTCCTGTATGACACAATAGTGACACTCTGCCAATTCAAGTTTGCTGGAAAAAGCTCTAGGCTTCTCATCAAAGTGGTTTTATTTTGTCACCAAAACAGGGCAGTTTTGTCGCCAGACGTGGCATTGCAGTGTGTGCACCAGCCACAAGCTGCTGACCGAGGGAGCATTGTGTGTTTTTCACACACCTGAGCAATATAATTCTGCTGAAATAACTTTGTAGTGGAGACCTGGCCAAAGATTCACACACACAGACAGCTTGCAAGGAAAATGTCACCTGCTCCTCTGCTTTGCAGAATCCAAACACAAGCAAAGCTTGTCAGGCCCAGGTGGAGATGTAAGGAGTCAGGTGTGAGCAGACACTGTATGTTAGTCACAGGCAGGCACCATGGTTTAGGTCGTTAAAGTACCTGTTTTGTAAACAGGAGATGCTGGGTTCAACTCCCAGTGGTGCCTTGTTGAGATGCTTTTAGAGCACCTGGTATTGGCTACTGTCAGAAGACAAAATACAGAGCTAGATGGACCTTTGGTCTAGCCCAGTGTGGTTTTTCTTATGGTTTAAATTACACTCACTGGCACTGATGATAGAGTTACTGAAAGTTTGGGAGTTAAGAGCTGATAGGCCAGTGGTCCAAGCCCCACACGGATGACCCCCTCCTTCTGGGACAGGGACAGGTCTGAGCTCTTGCACCAAATGCTTATTGTGGCTGCCAGAATCTGTGGGCAGCTCATTTAGTTTGCACCCAGGGTTGAGTCCTTGATTCACACAACAAGGATAACAACCTTTTGTTTCTCCTGCCCCAATAACAAGGAGACTGGGAATCCAACACCAGCCACAAGTGATCATTTCGGCAAGCAACCCAACCTACTTCCAACATATTGTAAAATCCACATGCAGACTCATACACGAAACCTTGCAAGAAAATCTTCCTGAGGGGGTCTGAAGCACCTGCTGCTGGAGGGAAGGAGGGAGCTGTGGGTTGGGATTGAGGAGCAGTGTGAGGAGGAGGGGCCTGTGGGTTGGGATTGAGGGGCACTGGGAATAGGAGGGGGCTGTGGGTTGGGATTGAGGAGAAGGCTCCAGTTGGGAGTGAGGAGCAGTGAGCATAGGAGGGACTGAGGGGCACTGGGAGTAGAGGGGACATGGGTTTGGGCTGAAGAGCATCTTCATTTGGGGATGCAGCAGGACAGGGGAAGGCAGCAGGTGATTCTAATTCCTTAGGGATATTCTGTGTTTGTGTGTGCAGGGGAGGAACATGCTCTATGCCCAGAGGCCTTTATTCCTCCAGGCTGCAAGGTCAGAGGGGCTGTCAGGAAGTTGCCCCTTCAATCCCCCCCACACAAAGGCCCTTCTTAGGAAAGGAAAATCCTGAAGAGAAAGAGTAACACCAAAAAAGACTCCAGAAAGTCAGACTGTTCCAACCACAGTGAGAAGTTTATTACCTGACCAGGGACTTGAACCCTGGACCCTCAGATTAAAAGTCTGATGCTCTGCCAACTGAGCTAGCCAGGCTCACATAGGAAAAGTGCAGGTTGGTGCAGAGGTGAAGCTAGTCAAGAAAAAGCGAGATGGCCACAATAGGGGAAACCTGCTGCTCTCTCTCTCTTCCCAGCCCTGGCCTGGCTGGGTATTAGTGCAGGTTAAAAAGATGGGAAAATATTGGCATCTATCAGACTTTCATAGCTGTACAAGACTCAGGCACAATACAGAGGTGCCCATCTGCAAGTGCCAAATGGTTGGATTGGCTAATGCAGCCTGTAGACGTCCAGGGCACACTGGGATATCGAGCCAAGTGTCCATCACCATCATCATTTCGAAGGGATAATGATAATGATGGGAAGGTTCACAACTGACTCAGCAGTTGCATACAAAGGTGCACGTTTGGCAGTTACATTGGGAAATTCTGGCTCCTTCTCAGGCTCAGGTTGGCCACCCCGGTCTAGATGTAGAAGTTACAACATTTAAACTTGAAAGAGGGGCCAATTTCCCCATCATTTCATACCTTTACATCCAAACACGATGACTTTCTGAATGAACCCTCCTCGTTCAGCCAGAAGATCTTGGGGTGGTTGTAGGAGTCACTGGATAAAGTTCTCTGGATTCTGTTCTGAATCAGGTCAGAGCAGAGGTATCTAATCTGGCTGTAAAATCTATATATCAACACCAAATATGGTGTGAAATTAATCCTCAGAAACGGCTGTTCCCCACCCAGACCCCAGCAAGAGGCTCTCCAAGGAAGGGGGCTGTTGAGGAAGGAAAGAAGAAAGATGTTCTCTCCCTGGAGGGACTGGGCTCTGCGCTTTGGACAGAAAGGAGGGGAAGCAAATGGTCACACGATGGCAGCAGAACCTAAGAAATGAAACACAATAGGCTTCTGAGCACGTTGCTTCTGAACAGTGAATGAACCTGACTCCCGTATCATGAAAAGCCAAAAAGCCGTTTCTTTCTATGCCCAGGAGAAAAGAGTTACAATCATTCCTGCCCGTTTACTTTTGAATTATTTTACATTATAAAGAAAATTGTAACAAAATTAGTCTGAACTTGAGCTGACTGTTATTAAAAGCTGGTTCCCCAATTCAGTTCCAACTGCTTTACTAGAAACACCCCCAGGTCCCTGCTCACCCCAGGAAGAGGAAAAAGAGAAACCCCCACTGGGCACTGCCCTTGGCTCCAGGCTGCTGTCCTGGGGTGCAGGTGGGGACTGATTGTTTGCTGCTGAGGAGGGAGCCAGTAGAGGCCTCTGGTGCTCTGCTCCTAGCATCTGCCCGGCCCAGGCTGTCCTCTGCCTCAGCTGCTGCTCCCGGCCTGCTCTAGAGTCAAACACGCAGGGCCCCCAGGGAAACAGAGGCTGGGACAGGGCAGCAGCCTGGGCTGGGCTGGGAAGATGCTGGGAGTTCTCGTTCCCTGAGAACTGGCCTGGCTCCCTTCTCAACAGCAAACAAATCAATTCCACGCCCCCTCCCCAGAAAAACCAGCCTGGAGCCAAGGGCAGCAGGGGACGATTCCCTCCAGTTCCCACCAAGGCAGGAGAGAATCCAGAGCCTTTATAGCAGACCTTATGGAACTGACGTGGGGAAACCAGCCTTTAATAACAGGCAGTTCCAGTTGAAGCTAAGTGTTTTTAACAATTTTTACAACATTAAATAACCCTTCAATCATAGTGTCACCATCCATAAAATTGCTTCAGCCTTATAGGTTCCCAAGTACAAAACTAAACATCTCTTCAAACACAAGGGAGTGGAGATCAGTCAGTGTTCAGAGTCATCCCACATAAAAGAACCATGTTGTGGTACATACTGGCCCCATCATGTGGCCATCGTCTTTCCCTCCTCTCTGTTAAAAGTTTTAGTATTTTGCACAGAAACTTTCTTCCCTCAGGAGAGACTTGGGAACCAGGGCTGCCAGCCAGACAAACACTTTTAAGAGGAGGCGTAACTTGTCAAAAAATGATCTCCCCTCTTCAGTTCAGTGACACCTTGAAATGTTACTTGTCCCGGCAGAGCTGGAGGATTGAAAGCAGCTACATCAAACCCCTGTGTAGCTCGCAGGAATGAACATAAACACTCCCTTGTATCTGAAGAGATATTTAGTTTTACCCTTGGTAAACTATAAGACTAAAGGGAAAGGCAGTGGTGCCAAATATATAGAGTGAAACATGAAACAATCGTCATAGTTATGCCCATAGTGACTGCAAAATCTTTCTATATACTTCTTATTATTTTCTCTGGTGTCTAGACATTGACTAGACCTTGACCAAGAAATTTGGCTCTTGATAAAATAATCAACTACCCCTTTTTAATGCAATGGACTAGAAATTGACTGGGGTCTTTCCACGCAGGTTCTAATCCTGCCAGCTACAGACGCATTAGTATATTGTCATTACTGTTGTCTTAGTGCCTGAGCATCTACAGAGCCAAACTGGAGCCAGATCTGGTCTTGCTCTGAGGCTGTCTACACTTAAAATGCTGCTATAGCACTGTGGAGAAGACCATTGCTACAGTGAGGGGAGGGGTTTTCCATCCCTATAATAGCTACATTCACAGAACAATCTTTCCTTTCATTTAGCACTATCTAACCATGGCTTAGGTCAGCTTAATTATACTGGTTCTGGGGTTTTTCACACCCTGAAAGACATACTTGTTAGAGAGTTTATCCCAACACTCTCCCATTCCCTGGTCCTTCTCGCATGACCAGAGAGCAGCAATGCACGGAGCTCAAAGGTGCAAACAATTCAATGTTTATTGGGGAAAACTTCCAGCAAGCAATGATTCCAATTTCCTTCCTCAGTGTCCCCCTTCCCAGCTCTGACACCACAGAGCCTTGCCTGTGTCCCTGTTCCCCTTCCCTGTTCCTATTCCCCCCCTTAGCAAAACATAATTCCAGTTCCCCATCTGACTGACTGCAGACTATATAGTAAAACTGGAGTTCTGCTTAGCTATACCCTAACCAATCATTTTACTGAAATGTAACTAACCAATCCTAACATACTGTAACATGATTATCTAACCAATTATACCCCACCACCTTAATTGGTTTACACTCAACAAATTAATTGTACAGCAGACAGAAAGAATCACAGCACCAGACAGAGATTATACAGACAAGCAATAAGAAAGTAGGGACTACAGTGATAGAACAACACAGAAATGAGGATTTCACACCCCAGCTATTGATCAGTGAGTTGTTCCCAGACAGGATGCTATCATGGTAGAGGTTGTGGGTGCTGGTTGCTTAACTGTCTGGCCCCCAGGGCAGGATTTTGAGGTTCACCATTACTTTCTCAGAATGCCAGCACCCATCTTTTGTTCACTTAAAATGTGAGCAGGGCCATTACAACATCACAGAACTCATGGAGCTCCAGGAAACGTGTAACTTTAGGTCCAGATGAGTGTGTGCTGTAGAAGGTCTCTAGGAGTTGAAAGAGATGTGCCATCTCAACCGCCCTAAAGAGTTCATCAACTATTAATGAAAACTAGGGTTGATAAGTCACATTCTTTGTAGTATAAGGATGGTGGACTGGTCTAAAGTGCTAGTTATAAGACTCTTTTTATCCAGTCCCTTGGGTGT
This sequence comes from Mauremys mutica, assembly GCF_020497125.1. Classification (NCBI taxonomy): domain Eukaryota; kingdom Metazoa; phylum Chordata; order Testudines; family Geoemydidae; genus Mauremys; species Mauremys mutica. Next base: position 348,067 of record NW_025423298.1, read on the forward strand.
TCTGGTCTCTGCATGGAGACGTGGTTTCAAATCCCACTCCTGACATTACCATTAATTCTATCCGGAGAAAATGGCCTCACTTCAATCTCCTTTGCAACAATAGAACCCCATTTGCTTAGCTTTGCTATTCCAGTAGTTGTGAGAGACGCTCCAGACCAGGGGGAAACAGGGCCTGTTCTCTCGACCCATCAATTTTTTGTCTTCCTTCATTCCAAGCCCTTTTCTCAGATACGTCCGTATTTCCCACACTTTCATGAAACTTTCAGGTCATCATTTAATTGCCACACAACTGTACTTATGAAGTGAAGTGAAACACAACATTTTTTGGATATTCCTGCAGAAGAGTTTTGTTTTCTAATCTGGAATTGAACAGGGGCTGCCCGAGGGGAACAATGCTGCTCCCTTTTCTTGACTCATCCACAAAACATAAGTTTATGGTGCCCTTTGTTTCCCTGTTCTTCAAACACCTGTCAGGGGTGGCCTAGGGAGACTTGGCCCTGATTCTCGGGGTCCCTCCCTGCCCTACCTTTCTATAGGATTCTATTGTGTGGGTTTGTGCTGTGTCGTTGTTCCACGCTGAGCTGTTTTGCACAGTGTCACTGTGCACTCTGACGCATTGTTCCGTGTTGTATGGTTTTTGCACTGCCTTGTGTTGAATCGGTTTGAGCTGCGCTCTTTTGCAGTGTGTCATTTTGCCCCATGGGGAGTTCATTTGCATGGTGCTGAATTGTCGGGCTTTGCACTCCTACGTGTTGTCACTCTGTGCTGTGGAATGTCAGTTCAGGCTGAATTGTTAGATGTTAGATTGGGGTGTTTCCACTTTTGTTGTTGTTTATATTATATTGCGATGGCATCGAATTATAGAGCTGTACGGCTGCAAAGGCCCTGGAAAGGTCATGAAATCCAGCCCTCACTGCTGAGGCAGGGCCAAGCAGAGACGATGCGTCAGGGCCATGTGAGGTCAAGTGCCCACAGCAGCTGGCCCAGGCAGGGAGCAGAAGGAGGGAACCAGAGCCAGAGCAGGTTGTCTATGGGACCAAGTATATGTAGAGTATCCTTGACAGAGGTTTGTTCAACCTGTTCTTAAAAACCTCCGAAGACAGAGACTCCACAGACACCCTTGGGAGCCTATACCGGAGCTTAACTACACTCAGAGTTAGAAAGCTGTTCCCAACATCTAACGTGAATCTCCCTGGATGCAGATTAAGCCCATTACTTCTTGTCCTACCGTCAGTGGACGTGGAGAACAATGGATCATCGTCCTATTTATAAAGACCAAACTTTTCTCTCTGCAGTCATCTGTTAAATGGTTATTATCCCCTCTTCTTGCCTGGGGTAGAATGGAAGAGGAGAAATTCCTCTCTTAACGGAGGGTGCAAATGTCAGTTTGGTCTCTCCTCATGTTTTACTGAAGCTCAGAGAGAGGAGAAAACATAACCTGCCGAAGAGCATGGAGAGTTTGTTTCATTTTGGTCTGTCACTATTAGCAGAAGAGTGACACCTAAGGGCTGTTGCTACCACCCACCATGGGGCTTGGATTTATGATGGTGGGATTAAGAGCATCATGCTCTACCAACTGAGCTAGCTAGATTTAAAGTCAGTCAACTGCCCAATCGCAGTGTAGAAGGAGCCTGAGGGTGTTTATTTGTGAGCTGAGGTTCCCTGTCTGACATTTGCCTTTTTTCCTGGTTTGTTATGTCTCCAGTGAGCAAACCGGAGCTGTCACAAGGCTGGTTAGATGCTGCTTTCTAGCCCAGAGAGCTGGGGTTGATTTAGCATGCTGCCACCATCAGCTGGTCAGAGTAACCAGGGTGGGAGGGTGGAATTTAGGATTCTCCCACCAAGGGGAGGTGCTGTTGGACTCATCTAGTGGGGGAGAGTCTGAGTTCCCCACATGCCACACTCACATTTTCACAGGGAGTCAGGCCCCCTAGGGAAAAACTCAAAAGAAGCCCAGGGCCAGGAGTGTCAGAGAAGGGAATCACTGTTTGCCTTAAGAGGTGGGTTCGGGAAACCTGCAGGTCCTTAGATCCCTCCAGCGCCTGATAGAACCATTTGTGGGGAAGGTCTGGGGAAGCTGAGGAGGACAAGGAGATGGGAAAAGGTCTGGCAGCTGTTGTGCAATCCCCATGCTCCCAGCAAAAGGGTCCGGGGGGCTCAGTGCTCAGAACTCACAAGATGGCAAAGCTCAGAGCCCGGTTACACGGAGTCAGAATGTGATCATCTCACACCCAGGGGGAGCAACACCCCTGCCTTGGTCTCTGTGCCAGAGCTCCTATCAGCTCCGTGTCCTTCCTGCAAGATTCGGCTGCTGAGAGGGTTGCGATGGGGTAAATGAAGGCAGAGGAGGATTGTTCCTGATGGGTTTTTTTTGTGTGTCTCTGTGATCCTGCTGGAGGAAGCATGATTTGAGTTTGTTTCAGTGACTTGGGTTGGTCTCAGGTTGTGACCCTGAGTACAGGGGTTCTCTGCTCTTAGCCTCCCAGGGAGTGGACAGTGGAACAGTTTCAGAAAGTGGCTAGAAAGTAGCCTAAGAAAGTGTAGTATAAGTGAGAAGAAAAACCATATTGTCATCTCCCTGGTGGTCTAGTGGTTAGGATTTGGCACTCTCACTGCCAAGGCCTGGGCTCAATTCCCAGTCAGGGAAAAATGACTTTAAACCAGAAAAGCTTCACTTGCAATGTAAACAAATCCATGTTATTTTCCTGATTCCCCCATCTTCCCAGTGTCTCCATGGCAGGGCTGGCTCCAGGCACCAGCGCAGCAAGCAGGTCCCTGGGGCGGGCAGTCAATGGAAAGGGGAGGCTTCAGCGGCAGTTCGTCCCTCTCAGATGGAAGGACTTGCCACCAAAAGCGGCAGAGGTAGAGCTGCCATTGATTGCAGCTTTTTTATTTTTTTTTCCGCTTGGGGTGCCAAAAACACTGGAACTGGCCCTGCTCCATGAAAGACAATTTGTTAAATCCCAGGTGAGTGCAGTTCTATCAGTTCTCAGCCTGAGTCCTTAGGTCTTAATCCTGAGGATATTGTCCCACCATGGGGCCATTTCCCGCCTCTCTTTCCTAGGGAAGCACAATTTTCCTTGCACAGACACAGGAACAGCAAGATCTTTCTCTGTCCCTTGTGCAAAGCAGGAGGCCAAATTCCATGGAAACAATGGACAAGCAGGGGGCCCTGGGCACATCCAGCCCTGGCCGTGAGATGTTCCCTCTCCTCTTTCTTTATGCCCCTGTTGTTATTTCATGGATTGTCTGGGATGGGGGAAAAGCTGAGTTCACTCCAGGTGGAGGGGGAAGAACCCTGAAAATCTCAGGACCCAATCCCTGCTACCAGGATCACCGAGGTGCTGGGAATCTGCATGGGAAAGGGACTGTGTGAATTGTCAAGGTGGGGAATGAATAACAATTTACAACTAGATCCACCTCATTAACCACTGACACAGGCTAATCCTGCCGCCAATAGAAGAGAATCTGGGAGTGATTCTTTGCTGCTCAGCCATGGAAACAATGACCCAATTGCACCGCAGTGAATGTGCTGGGGAAAGCTGGAGTTTACAGGCAGGTGGAAAGAGCAGATCCTAGAAACACCTGGAGCTCCCCACAGCACCTCTGCCACCAGGGTCAGGTGTTGAGAGACTCACAGCACCCCTCCCCTCCCATTACCTTCCAACAGGGGGTGGCAGCATCCCCCACCCAATGCCGGGGAGAGGCCTGAGTGTATCTCTGCACCCTGAGTCCAGGGCACCCTCTCTCTCTGCCCCACACATCGAATCTGGCCCTGCTGCAAAGTGACCCTAAGAACCAGCAATCTCCAGGACAGCAGGTTTGCCCTCAGAGCAGGGAATGTGTCCCCCATGCTGCTTTTAGGCCACTGGATGCTCTGGAAACAAGAGGGCTCTGAGTGTAACCCAGGAGTCAGCAACCTTTCAGAAGTGCTGTGCTGAGTCTTCATTTATTCACTGTAATTCAAGGTTCCGCATGCCAGTAATAAATTTTAATGTTTTTAGAAGGTCTCTTTCTATAAGTCTATAATATATAACCAACTATTGTTGTATGTAAAGTAAATAAGGTTTTTTAAAATGTTTAAGAAGCTTAATTTAAAATTAAATTAAAATGCAGAGCCCCCAAGACTGGTGGCCAGGACCTGGGCATTGTGAGTGCCACTGAAAATCAGCTTGTGTGCCAACTTCGGCGCACGTGCCATAGGTTGCCTACCCATGGTGTAACCCACAGCAAGCAAAGACTATCTGGGGATGTAGCTCAGTGGTAGAGTACATACTTTGCATGTATGAGGTCCTGGGTTCAATCCCCAGTGTCTCCAGGTTGATTTTTTCACCCTGCTGCTTTGCTCATGCCCAGAGGGGATGTGGCCCACCAGTCTCCCTGCAGGAGTTTCAATCCTGCTCAGTGAGGGGCAAGTGCCAATTGCATGGAAGGTCAGGGGGGGTTTCCTGCTCCTAAGTCACCTCAGTACATGTAAGATTCCCACCCGCTGTGCTGCTTGGGACAAGGGTAGATGAGAAGGGCAAATCTCCAGCACTGGAGAGAAAGGTCCCATCTGCACAGACTGAGAGGCCAGGAAACAGAGGGGCAGTCAGTGCTCAGAGAGGAGGGAGGTCAGTGATGTACACCCAGCAGGGGACACTGTCTTTCTGAGGCGAGTGCAGCTTGCTTGGGATGGTGCTGACGATGGATAGAAAAAAGGCTGGAGTCAATGACAGATGAGACCACAGCAGGGGAAGGGGAATGGCAGCCCCACAGAAGGTCCTGGGTGCTCAGATGCCCCAGTTATTGCACCCTGGCCTGTCACAGAGAGAGAAAAGACCCAGCGGGACTCAGCCCCCCTGCAGTGATCCCATGGACAAGAACCTGGCTGGGAGTGGGGTGAAAGCTCCCTGTGGGTAAAGGGGAGCTGAAATCCCCCAGTGTCCTGGAGTTTAAGCAATGGAAGCTTCAAACCCTGCACGGGTGTGGGCTGAGGTGCATTAGCAGAAGGTTGGGCTGGACGGGGCGGCAGGTTTGTATAATTTTTGGTGGTGCCCAGAATGGGACCAAGTCCTGTCCCACCCCCACACAGGGCCAGCTTTAGGCCGATTCTCCCGATTCCCCTGAATCAGGCCCCACCCCTAAGAGGGCCCCGTGCCCAAGCCCTGGTACTGCGTACTGGCAAGAGCTGGTGCGCTGTACCAGGGTGGCCCGGCTTCCCCAGGGGGCAATTTAAAGGGCCTGGGGCTCCCAGCAGGGGCTGGGATAGGGCTGGGGTAGGGCTGCGGGGCGCTGGGGGCTATTTAAAAAGTCCAGGGTTCCCATTGCTTCTACCGCCCCGGCCCTTTAAATAGCCCCCAGAGCCCTGCAGCTTCCCCAGGGCTCCCTCAGCTATTTACAGGGCCAGGGCAGTGGAAGCAGGGGAGCCCTGGGCCATTTAAATAGCTCCCAAGCCCCGGGCTGCTGCTGCTATCCCGGTGCTGACGGAGGGAGGAGGGGGCACTTACCGTACAGGGTGGGCTGTACCCCCTGTACCTGCACCCCCTGCCCTGCCTCCACCCCCTCACCCCCTGCCCTGCCTGCACCAGCCCCTGCCTCCAGCCAGCCCCACACCCCCTGCCCACAGCCAGCCCCTGCTGCACACCCTGCCTGCACCAGCCCCACACCCCCAGCAGCCAGCCCTGCACCCTGTCTCCAGCCAACCCCTGTCATACCCCCTGCGGCCCTGCCTGAAGCCAGCCAACTCCCCACACCCCCCTGCCCACACCAGCCCTACACCACCGGCCCTGCACCTCCTGCCCTGCCTGCAGCCAGCCCCTGCTGCACCCCCCTGCCTGAAGCCAGCCAGTCCCGCACACCCCGTCTCCAGCCAGCCCCGCACCCCTTGCCCTGCCTGCCGCCAGACCCTACCTCCAGTCAGACCCTGCCCTGCCTCCAGACAGCCCCATGTCCACTGGTGCCTGCAGTTCCCAGGGCAGTAACCCTGCACACCTGCTTCAATGAGGGGGGCAGGGAGCAGCTGGAACCCACACATGTGCACACCGTAGGGTGACCAGACAGCAAGTGTGAAAAATCAGGACAGGGGGTGGGGGTTATTAGGATCCTATATAAGAAAAAGTCCCAAAAATTGGGACTGTCCCTATAAAATCAGGACATCTGGTCACACTAGCACAGCCCCAGGGAGTGGCAGGGACCCACACATGTAAAACAGAATTCGTTTCTAGTTCAGGCCCATCTTTTTAAAAAAGAACTTTAGGTAGGGTTAACATACACCTGTATTTTCCTGGACATGTCAGGCTTTTTGGTTCTTAAATCACTGTCTGGGAGGAATTTTTAAAATTTAAAAATTTAAAAATTCCTCCTGGGAAAATACGGACGCATGATAACGCTATTGGTACAAAAAATACATACTGTGGCACATTCCTTAAATCAGAACTTTTTATAGGGAACCGGTTCCTAAGGAATGAAAGTCTTTTTTATATATACATATATATATATCCATATAAATTTTTAGTTATCCCTGCCGGGGCCCGGCTGAAAATGACTGCCCAGAGTTCGAGAACTGTCCCTGTTCTCATTGGACAGATGGGGAGAAGCCTGAAGTACAAAGAAGGGACGTGACCTTCCCAAGGGCCTACACAGCAAGGTGGTGGCAGAGCCAGAAAGAGAAGCCAACAGTCCTGACTCCTGTTCTAATGGACCAAAAAAACCCAGAAAAAGGGCTAGAGCCCAGGAATCGAGATGGTGGGGAAATTTCATTGAAACCATTTCTGTCAGAAAATCCCCTTCAGACTAAACCAGTTTGTTTCTCGAAATCAAAACGAGTGGGATGAAAGTTCTTTGCACAAATATTTTGTTGCAAAACAAAAGCATCTCCTGTTTGTCACAGTGTGTTAAATTGTCTCATCGCACACAAAGAGGAGACACTTAGATCTCAAACATTAGATAAGATGCTTCAGTCTGAGCTAAGTAATTGCTGCTCTTAACAATTTCAAAATAAAAAAATACAAATCAAATAGACTATTTCAGCTGTTCTATTATGTCATAATCTGCTCTGAGTAAATGTGATAGGACACCGCATATTACACACTACTCCTAGTGACACTCGCCAATGGATCCCCACCCACCATGAGGTAGGTAGGAGCGGATCATTATTATCCCTACTTGAAAGAGGGAGAAGCTAAGGCTGAGAAAGGAGAATTGACTTGTCTTAGGTCACACAGCCAGTCACTGGCAGATTTGGGAATAGGACCCAAGAGCCCTGATTTTTAAACTAACCATCGGATCTTGAATTTCAGACACTGAATGACCTGAATAAAGTGCTCTCAGATGAGCTCCAGACCAACAACAGTGCACAATAAATATTCAGCAAGTATTTGAGGAGAATTGCATTGTTAGAGAGAATCATGAACTGCTCAGAGACCATTAATGCAGAGAAGCAGCAAAATTCATCAAACATAGAACTGGTTATGACTTATTTACTTGGTCTTAAAAGAGAACAACAAGGACCTGAGTCTCCTCCCTGTCAATAACCCCCTGCTCAGCCAATCAGGGTAGAGACTGAGGACGGCAGGCTGAGGGCTCTCGCCCAAAGGATGGCCCAGGTCACCGGTGGGGATCACTGCCTGAGCACTATTTCAGCCCAACATTTTTGGGTGGACATCCCACAGTGGGAGCTGCAGAGCACTCACCTGGGACACATACGAACACCCCTCCTGGTGTTGGGAGGGGAACAGGAGAAAGGACAAAAGAAGCAAGAGACAAAGAGAAAGGAGGGAGAGACGGATGGAGGAAAAGGTGAAACCAAAAGGACAAACCCTAATGACCCCAGTGATTCTAAGGGACAAAATCCCAGGTGCGCAATAAAATTCTGCCTCCTTAAGCTCATGTTTTCCATGCCTAGAATTCAACGGTCACCAGATGGATCAGACTGAACAGGTTTCAAACATCGAGGAGGCTCTTACCTTCTAAACAGGGACGGCTGGTCTCTAGTAAACTCACTAAAAGGGAAGGAGAAAACTCGAAAGAGGCTCCTCCTGGCGCCCACGTACGTGAACCCGAATACTCTCTCAGTCCTCAAAGAGAGACCTGGAGAAGGAGACTTGCTGAAGCAAAGCCACAGGGGTCTCTGAGGTTTCCCTGACCCCTCGGCCCCTGTCCTGCCTGCCTGATGTCAGCATCTCTCTGTGAGGTCACCACCTCTCCACCACCTTTGACCAATAGTCTGAGGTCCTGCAAAAGGCCTTTGTGATGTCACTGCCACACCCCTCCCTTGCTGTGCTAATGTCCTGCCCCTGCCCAGGCACTTTGGAGGCTTGAGCTACTCCCTGTGGATCACCCCACTCAAGGAGCGTTCGTTCTAGGCAGCAAGCCGGCTAGACAGGAAAACATCAGACGCTGCTCCCAATGCTACACTCAGTTTTTCAGAAATTAGTCGACTTTATGGCCAGAAGAGACCATTAGAGCATCTAATCTGACCCCCTGCATATCACAGGCCTCCTGTATGACACAAGAGCTACTTTTGGGGCAAACACATTCCAGAAAGGCATCTAGTCTCCATTAGATGACACCAGGAGATGGCAAATCCACCACTTTCCTTGGTAGCTTGTTCCTGTGGTGAATCATCCTGGCTGTTGAATATTTGTGTCTTATTTCTAATATGAATTTGTCTCTTTTCACCTTCCAGCCACTGGGTCTTGCTATGCCTTTCTCTGCTAGATTAAAAAGCCCTTTAATACCCAATCTTTTATCTCCATTAAGGCCCTTCAACACTTCAATGAAGTCACCTGCCAATCTTCTTTTGATAAGCTAAACAGGTTGAGCTCGTTCAATAGCTCACTAGAAGGCATTTTTCTCCAGCCCTCAGAACACTTTGTGGCTCTTTGGTCATCAGACTCCTGAACTGCAGCTGGATGTGGCTCTTGTTCTTCTGCACAACATAGCTCCTGGAGAAGAGGGATCTGCAAATGTACATTCGTATGATACCTTTGTTTAACTGATGAAAACATAAACTAGACACTTAGAGGATTGGAACTGATTTTAGCTGATGGACAGCTTTGCTAGGTTTTTATGCATTTGGACAGTGAAATGTTGAGTGTTTACATTGATATCAAGCACTCCTGTATAGAGGAGCCCCTGAACATAATGGAGAATGGAAATGAAAATGTTTTCCTTTTTTAAAAAAAAAGAAAGAGGGTTATAAGAGAACACTGGGGTTTGAACTGAAGACTATTTGAACTGCAGTTAAGCACTCTACCACTGAGCAATATCCCCATGACACTAAAGAGTGTGGAATCGTGATGTCCAGGACTTTGAAGGACAAACTCTGCTTCATCGAGCTCCTTTGCCATTCCCAGACCACAGGTGGTTTTAAAAATGGGGTTTGATTAAACTTCTTAAATGTGGCAAACACCACAGCTTGCACACCCACCGATATAGCTTCTCCCACTGACATAGCTGCCACCTCTTGGGGAAGTGGATTAACTACACCCCCAGGAAAACTCTCTCCCATCAGCATAGAGCAGTGGTTCTCAAGCTGTGAGTCAGGACCCCAAAGTGGGTCATAACCCTGTTTCAATGGGGTCACCAGGGCTGGCATTAGACTTGTTGGTGCCTGGGGCTGAAACCAAAAGTCTGAGCCCCACCACCCAGGGCTGAATCCCTCAAGCTCTGGTTTTGCCCTCACCTAACTGGGGCAGGGCTCAGGCTTTGTCTCCTCTGCCTCTGCTCAGTGTAGAGGGGCTTGGTGCATCTTTCTAGGGTCATGTAGTAAGTTTTTTTTTTGCAAAAAGGGGTTATAGTGAAAGGAAGTTTGAGAAACCCTGGCATAGAGCCTCTGAATATGTCTAGACTTGGCTCCCAGTGGCAGATCAGAAAATGAAAGTGCAGCCATGGAGACACCACACACCAGCCTGGCCTAGCAGGCAAGAATCCAACCTCCACAGACAAATGCCTGTTGCTTTCTAACCCATCTCCCTAAGCCACCACCACTTAACAAAGGGGCTTTTCTACACGATGGTTCTGGTCTCACTGAAGGGTAATTTCCAATTGTTCGCTCAGACCAGCATTAGGGGAAATGGTGCCCTGGGCAAAGCTTGTACTTTGGCACTTCCCCATTGCTCCTGGACGATCCCCACTCCCCCTTTACCGCTAGCTCCTGCACTCCCAACCCTTGCGCCTCCTTCACCCCTAACTCCTGCCCCCTCCTGTGCCCCCTTTGCCCTTAACTCCCTGGGCCACCAGCCATTGCCCCTCTCCTGCAGCCCCTTCACATGGCTCCAGTGCTGGGGGCCCCGCACTTGTTCTCCCTTTCCCTGGGCTTTGGCATCACTAGCCCCTGATTAGCGAGTAGGGTTCAGTGGTTCCCAAAATGTGGGGCATGACTCCTAGGGGGACACAGAGGAACATTTATGGAGTCAATGAAATCAATTGAGCTTCTTCAGTCTCTCGCTGGAGACATTTCCCTTGTTTTTAAAGGCAAAAATCCTGATCTTTCCAATGGGCGCTGCTGCTTCAATGTTCAGTTTGGGGAGGGATTTGGCTGCACTCAGAGATCTGCCCGCGGGTTACAATCTGTGAGCTGAAGGGTCGAACGCAAACAGTGTTTAGATGGGACCATTAGTGCCGCCCCCGTGTGGCCAAAGTTCAGAACTGACCAGCAGCGTTTACAGCTGGAGCCTGGGATGCTCCTGAACAAACTGGGCAGTGAAGCCTCTCGCGTGGGATCCTCGCTGTGCAGCAGGAGGCGGAGGGAAGCTGATTGTCAGGGCTCAGGGCAGCTCCCTGCCAGGCTGAGCCGGTGTCTGTGCTAAGCTCAGCATCAATCAGCTGATTCTGGGAAGTTTGGGGTCCCCAGCTCCCACAGGAGGGTGAAGCAGGTCACCCCTGGAGCAGGTTAAAGCTGCAGGGTGACAGTGGGGTTGCTGCCCCTGTGAACAGCTGCTGTAGCACCGCCTGGGCAGGACAGGGAGAGCCAGTTATACCCCCCCCCGCCCCAGCCTGTATCGGGGGATGGGAGCACTCACACCCTGGGGACCCACCCACCAGAGATCTACTAGGGGGGTAAGTGGCACCCACACACCCAGGATCTTGTAGGGGGGGACAAGGGCATCCACACTCCAGGATCCTCTGCAGAGGGACGGACACCCACACACCCAGGATTCTGTATGGGGGGCAGAGGTACCCGGACACCTGGGTGGGGGAAGGGGGCACCGAAACATCCGGGATCTTACCTGGGAGGACAGAGGCGCCTGCAGCTCGACATGAGACGGGGGCGGGGGGAGCAGGAGCATTTCCCAGTTCCAGGCTGTCCCCGTCTGGCCAAGGCACAGAGCTCACAAGCAGAGTTTAAAGCTCCAGCTGGCAGGCTGCAAAACAAGCTGGGCCCTGTGGGTGGTGCCTGTGATTCCAACTCCTGGGGAGGCTGAGAATGGTGGATCGCTTGAGCTCAGTAGTTCTGGGCTGCAGGGGGCTGTGCCAATCAGGTGTCCGCACTAAGCTCAGCATCAATATGGTGATCCCAGGGAAGCTTGGGGTCCCCAGGTTGCCTAAGGAGGGGTGAACCGGCCCAGGCTGGAAACAGAGCAGGTCAAAACTCCCGTCCTGATCAGTAGTGGGATTGTGCCTGTGAATACCCCCTGCAGCATAGCCTGGGCAGACAGTGAGACATGGTCTCTTTTTAGACACCCCTACCCCGCGCAGAGCTTGGATGGGGGGATGGGAGCACTCACATGTTGGGGATTCTGACTTGGGGGGAGGGACGCCCCCCTGCCACACGGGTCTTGAAAAGAGGAACAGGGACACTCACACACCACAGAGCCTGGATGGGGGCAGGGGAACCACACACGGGAGCTAGTTCATGGGGTGGGGGACTCACCCATATGCTCCGTTGTGAAGAACAGGGGCATCCGCACAACACGGATCCTTAACGGGCGGGAGGACACCCACACACTCCACTGTTAACCCGGAGGGACAGGGGCACCAGACACCCCTAGTAGCATGGAGAACACCCACATCCACCGGATCCCTCATGGGGGGTAAGACAGAGGGGATTGTAATGGGGCCCCGCGCACCCACGCACCAGGGATTGTTAAGGGTTGAAGGGACAGGGACACCCACACACACTGAGATCACGTCCTTGGAGGAACGTAAACCCTCCACAGAAGGACCTGGTCTGTTCTATGATGGCAGCCCAGCCTGGGTGAGTCAAAGTCTCTTTTTATACAGGCACGCCCCAGAGATCCTGACCAGGGGGAGAGAGACACCCACCCCCCAGAGATCCTTAATGGTCTAGGGTGCACCCACACACCAGGGATTCTTATGGGTGGGAGGAATGGAGACAGCCAGACACACTGAGATCACTTCCTCCCAGGAGCCTGGGCCAGACAGGGAGACACAGTCCCCCTTTACATATCTGCCAGACAACCTTCCTCCCACCCCCTCCACACAATGTTCTTATCTGGAGGTGAAGCCAGGGAAACCACATGGAGGATTCTTATCTGGGGAACTGGGGGCACCCACTTACCACCAGAGATTCTTAAGGGCAGGAGGAACAGGGAGTCCCACCTCTGTGGCTTGGGGGTGGGTCGGCTGCTGGGATCATCGGGGCATATTTCACCGTGTCAGCTCCCTGCCATTGCCTTGGGGGCCCCTTGTTCGCTGCCTCTGGCACCCAGTTTAGCCTCCTTCCTGAGGGCTGAAACGCTTTGATCTATCTAAGGTCTGTGGGATCAATACGTGTCATGGTGTAATTCTGTGTTATTCGGGGGTCAGACTAGCTGAGCTAATGACCCCTTCTGCCCTTAAACGCCATGAAAACATTTCCCTGGTTTCTCCTTGCACCTGACAGACACCACGGTGAGGGGCCCAAGAGAAGATCCTGGACACAGCGCTCTGGCTCTTACTTTACTTGGGGACGTCAGCGCTTTCCTAGCAAAGCTGCTGCTAAAGCGCTGGATTTGGGGAACGGTTCGGCTCCGATTCAGAGATCTGCCTGCGGGGTGTGAACCTGCCACGAGGAGCGGGAAACGCAACCAGCAACGGGAGGCGTTGGCTGAGCTCCAGGCTGCCCCCGTGTGGCCAAAGCTTAGAACTGAGCAGCGGAGTTTAAAGCTGGCACTGGGAGGGACCTGAACACGCGGGGCACGAAGGCTCCTGCGTGTAACGCTTGTTGGGTGGGCAGCTGAGCGTAGCTGATTGCCGGAGTTCAGGGCTGCACCCCGGGGTGCTGAGCAGGTGTCTGTGCTCAGGTTGGCCTCGCTATGATGGTTTCTGGGAAGTTTGGAGCCCCCAGTTCCCCCTAGGGAGAGAGGAGCCCGCCCAGGAAAGGAAGCTTTCAAAACTCTGGTACGAATTGCCAGTGGCACTGACCCTGTGAAGAGCCGCTTCAGCCCCGCCAGGGAGAGCCGGTCTCTCTTTGTGCAGCCCCCTCCATTCCTCAGGACAAGGGTTGTGCTCAAAGATCTGTGCCCCGTGTTTTCACCTCCATGTGAAGCACGCAGAGCAAATAGCCCTCAGCGCCTCAGCTCAGTTCCAGGCTCCACTTCCACTCGCTCAGGCAAGATGGTGCAGAGCAGGGCCGGCTTTAGGCCTATTCCACCAATTCCTCCTAATCGGGCCCCGCGCCTAAGAGGGCCCCACGTCCAGGGAGAATCCCTTCCCTGCCTAGAGGCGCCTTTTTAATTTTTACTCACCTGGCGGCGCTCTGGGTCTTCGGCGGCACTTCGGCGGCGGGTCCTTCAGTGCAGCCAAAGACCTGGAGTGAGTGAAGGACCTGCCGCCGAAGACTCGGAGCACCACCCGGTGAGTACAAGCCCCGCGCTTCCTAAAGCCGGCCCTGGTGCAGAGGAGCCCCAGGGTGGCTGTGAGCCTGGGGAGGATGGCTTTTGATTTTTCGGCCTGACCGCTACGGGCAGCAAGGCCAAAAGTCAGATGGCCGGCTCTCCCGTCCACCACGCTCATCAGGAGCCCTTAGTCGACAGGCTCGGAGAATGCGGGCAGCGTCCTCCACTACCTCTCGCATGCAAAGCGAGCGCTCTGCCGCTTGAGCTAATTCCCCGGAGCTGGCCTGACTCTCAGGCACCGGGCAAAAAAAGGCAAGGGCTCTGTGGCCTTAAGCAGAACACAGCCTGAAATGGGGGGGAGGGGTGCGTGCTACCCAGAGCTGGGGAAGGGGGTCCGAGTCCCAGCCACGCTCCTCGGCACAAACACCAACGCTCCCTCCCTGGAGTGTGTCTGGGCTGAGAGTTAGCCCCTGAAACAAGCACCAAACTTCAGAAGACAACGCAGGGATAGATCACTTGACGATTGCCTGCTCTGGCCATTGCCTCTGAAGCGCCTGGCATCGGTGACTGTCAGAAGACGGGATAGTGGCCTAGATGGACCATCGGTCTCACCCAGGAGGGCCGTTCTTATCTTCACCACTTTCCTCTAACCCAAGCAAAGCCAGGAGCAGGCCCAGCTCAGCAACTCTAGCAGGCTCCCTGGCCCCTGGCAAAGCATACAGCAAAACGACCCTGCCTACGCCAGGATAGACAGCCACCGACTCCCTCTTCCAGACCAATGCAGCCCTTCCCCGCTTTGGCTGTCTCCAAGCTGTCTGCGTGCTCTGCTCTGCTCCACGGCTGCCATGCTGCCTGAGATCAGGAGGCTGCGAGGTCTCACGGTCTCAGCTGAGCTGGTATCGCATGCCACCCCGCCCATCTCCTCATTCTCTTCATGGACCCCTGGGATGTGAGTAATTCTGTATTTGAGTGGCTCTCCCTCCCGGCCAATGAGCTTGGCGTAGACTAGCAGGGAGGGAGGAGGAAAGGGATTGTGCTCCAGTGAGAGCTCAGAAAGAAAGGTGCAGGTCCCCCACTAGAGCCCAGCACAGCAGAGCAAAGCAGAGCAGAGCAGGCTGGAGAATGCGTGTATGGGTCTGACTACTTCTCCCATGCTCTTCCATTTGAGCTAACTCCCCCAGCTGTCGCCAGCCTCCCAGTCAGCGCAAGGGGGAGAAGGGCCGGGGTGGAAGAGCTTTGTGCTCCGCAAGGGCTGGCCTTTTGGGAGGCCAAGCGGGGAGAGGGATGGAGGCCACTGGAGGAGCTGAGCCGGCTGACTGTCCATGGCTTCTAAAAGAAGGGCAAGAGAAGGTCCTGTGGCCGCCTTGCCGCTGGAGAATGCAGGCATTGATCCCACTGCCTCTTGCATGCTAAGCGAGCGCTCTACCACTTGAGCTAATTCCCCTACCTTAGCAACTGCTGTCTTGATCCATTCATTCGATAACGGAGGCCACATCGTTCCCCGCGCCAGCCAGTGACTCCTTCCAAAAGGGTCAGGCAAGAGAGGGCACCCCGTAGGCTGGCTAGCTCAGCTGGTTAGAGCGTGGTGCTAATAACGCCAAGGTCATGGGTTCAAGCCCTATGCTGGCCACTCGGGGTGCAGGAGGGAGAGGGTGGCTTCTGGTCTTTTGGCTGACTGCTAGGGGTGGCAGAGGCCAAAACCAGGTGGGCCGGGAGCGGGCAAGAGCCCTGCTGGGCGCGGGCGCAGGCGCCGGGCAGGAGGAGGCTCCGGACACCTCCTTGGGCTCTCCTCCCTGGGCTCCTCGCTCCACCTGCTGCCTGAAAGGAACTTGGGCCCAGGGAGGAGACAGGTGAGCCCGGCCGGCTGCCTTCCAGGCTCATAGGAGGCCAGGCTTGAGCTGCCCGCCCGCGAAGCCAAAATCGCAGGCCTGCCGGCTCACCCCCATTTCCACAGAGGGTTGACCTGATGGCCCGAATTCTTGCCGGCCGCCAGCTCCACCCAAATGGACCCGACGCCGGATCATGCTCCCCAGCCCAAGCCACAGAGGAAGGCTTAATCCTCGGCACCCCAACCTAGGGGAGAGGCTTCACACTCCGCCGGCACAGGGTGACCTTTGGGACTTCCCTGGACACCATCCTCCCACCGCCCACAGCCAGACCCCCCAAGCCCACACTCGAGCCCACACCTCCGACAGGAAGGAGCAGGAGGACCACTCGGCCCAGGGGCACCACCACTCAAAGTCAGCTTCACTTGCTTCCTCTTCTACCCCTTTCCTCCCAAGTTATGCGCGCCTCACGGGAGCCGGCCCTGGGAAGACGCAGGCACGGCACTCTGACTGGCGCAAGCCAAATGCCCACACCGAGAGTTTAGCACGGGCTCTTGAGGCACTGGAGGAACCCCATGCAGACGCACTAACGGAGCTAAGCTTTATGGCCAAGGGCCCTACCTGTGCAGAAAGCCAACTTGCTTGTGAAAAAGACGCCTCTTTCGGCTCCCCTTCCAAACTTCCAAATGCCTCCAAATGGGAAAACACACACACTGAAACACCCAAACGGTCCTAACGCTGGGGCCAGGTGAAAAAGAAAAGCAAGGAAAAGATTTCTAAATGGCCACCTGTGGGATTGTTTTGCATGAGAGTGTGAGTTTTGTTATGAGAAGTTGGCCTTGGCTAGCTTCTTTCTAGCAGGCAATAATAGGATAATAAATTAGAAAGCTGTCTAGGATGATGTTACCCTATGAAGTTATGGCAGTGCTTGTGTGTATTTTGTTAACCAATTAGCAATTGCTTGCTTGCCTGCTTCAAGAGTATAAAGATGTATGCTGGAGAGAAATAAATGACTTTGCTTCCAATCATACTGACTGTTGAGCTCTGTCCAAGTCCGCCTGCGATGCGACAAATGGTGACCCCGACGTGATTCGTATCGAATGAAAGTGTCGGTGGCCTGACCCAGGCGGAGAAGCCCTGAGCCCAGAGACGAACGGCCAGGAGCCTGAGCCCAGAGGCGGGGAGTGCTTATCCGACGTGATTCGTATCAAGTGATGATAGTGTCGGGAGCCTGAGCCCAGAGGCGAACGGCCAGGAGCCTGAGCCCAGAGGCGGGCGGCTGGGAGCCGCGACGGGGAGTGCTGGAGAAGCCCCCGGGCGTCCGAAAAGAGAGGCGCACCTGAGCCCTGAGGAGAGCGGCTATAAGCCGCGGTGGAGAAGGGCAGAGCAGCTAACGTGAGTACCGCTGTATCAGCTGAAGAAAAGATAACACAGAAGCCTTTATTGCACATTATGAAGCGGCAGGGAGAAAGGCTCCCCTTTGATATGTTATCCCGCCTGCTGCGGTGGGGACAGAGAAGGGAACCTTTTGTTAAGCCGAGTACAATTTTTAATAAAACTGTGTGGGAGCGGCTAGGCTCCAAGCTTTGGAAGTCGGTGGCTCAGGGCGATAAGGAAGCCTTTTCCCTGAGTCCAGTATGGAATAAGACAAAGAAGATAGTAAAAACTCTCGTGGCCGAGGCAGGAGTGCAGGCGGCCCTTTTTAAGCTTTTCCGCCCAACGCCCGAAATGCCTTCTATGTTGTCGGTTGGAGCCAGGGAGTTTTTCAGTGGCAAGGACACGGTGATACCTTTGGCTTCCGACCTGGATAATGTTGCCCCTGTTATGGTTCCACTACCCTCCAATACGCCCGAGCCTATGAAAACAGCTTTGCCGTATGCACCCCCCCCAAGCCATGCCGTGTCCACGGGACCTGGGGGTGTCCCGAATGCGGGGAAATAAAGGAGGCTCGGGTGAGACACGTGCCATCACAGGTCTATCCCAATTTGACTACACCTATTCAGTTTACCCAGTTTAATGTCTTTTATAAGAAAATGGAGCGCCAGGGTCAACAGCTGCAGGCCATTTATAATAAGTTAAATCAAATGCAAGGTCTTCCAGCTGGATCACTGTGGAAAGAGGGGGAGCAGGCAGAGGCTCATGAGGAGGTGCTCCGCTGGAAGCGAGCCCTGGATGGGAAAGCTTTGGAGTGCATGGCACAGGCAGAGGCTCGTGAGCATGCAGAGGCACGTGAGGAGGTGCTCCGCTGGAAGCGAGCCCTGGACGGGAAGACTTTGGAGTGCATGGCGCAGGCAGAGGCTCGTGCCGTGGCCCCGGAGGTCGTTCGGACCTACAGGAGCCCGGAGAAGGCGTCCTACGCTGGCTGGTCTGAGCCTGGGACAATGCCGGGAAAATCCTTATGCTTCTCCGGTATGAGCGGCAACAGCTGGGTGTTCTGACACAGGATTTACAGATTAAAAGAAGCCAAGCAGGGAAAGAAAAGGAATCAGAATGAGCTAATTGGAGACAGCTCATTCTTTTCTGGCCCCGGTCAAGGACATTGAGAACTGACCCTGGTGAAGAAACGAAGAATTGTACACAGGCAGGAAGAAATTTGGGACTCCTGCTGAAAAATGTGGTATTAATTGGATTTTGGGATTTATTCTACAGGCTGCGCCCTGTGTTTTGGATAAAAATTTTAGCATGTATTGCCCCCGCCCCAATTGGATTGTAAATGATATTAACCCCCCCCCATTACTAACCCCAGCATGTGGACCGGTTGGGTTGGGGGGTGAGGGCTCTCACATACCGAACCCTGCCGGGTTCATGGGGAGGATGATTGTGGAATTAATTACCCCAGCTTTCTAGGGTTTAATTGTTTGTTGTTTTTTAAGTTTGAGAAAACTCAGCCAAAGGGTTTGCTGAGTATTTTCACGGGGGGAGTTGTGGGTTATTTAGGCATAAATTTAGGTAATTTGGGAGAATGGTTTTGAATTTATGTGACCCAAAGTACCTTCATGTAAAGTGCTTTTGTTAGCCTTATTAGATTTTTGTTAATTTTGTGTTATGTGCTGATTATTGACCGTTGTAGATTGCTTGATATTAGATGTAGCCCCCACGGTGGGAAAGTACAGATAATTGTTCGTTGTAGAGACTAGAAGGGTGGGGGCTAGTTAAGAAGTATACCCTCCTAGCTAAATTGATAGTGGGATAAGTTAGTGTTTATGAAAGGAACGGTTTAGCAAAAGGAAAAAAGGATCGGGCCCAGGCAGGCAGGCAATAGACAGAGAACTTGGAAAGGAAAAAAGGATCGGGCCCAGGCGGCGGGCAACAGACAACAAACTTGGGAATTTCAAATATTCAGGGGGATACTTGGACTGGTGATTTAGTTGAGACACGTGGTTGTTGAAATACAAGCGAGTAATTTAAGGCAGAGTAAAAAGTTAACTCTGTGATTGCTAGAGGGAATAGCAGTTGAATTTTGTAAAGATGCTACGGAGACAAGTTTTTGGTGTTTTGAAATGTTTGTAAATACTTAGGTGAAGAAATTAGTTTGTAATTGTTTGGCCATAAATAATTTTGTTGTATTAGCTGAAGAATGTATATAGTGCTATGTAATTGAGATTGTATTAGGTTTTATGGGCATATAAGTGGTGATGTTTTTTTTTTTTAGGGTTTAAAAGCAGAAGTTAATAGTAAAAATTTAAGCTGTGATTAGCTTTGAATTTTAGGAGTAAGCTAGGAAGTAATTGTATTAATGTAAATGATTTAATTGCTGAAGTGATTCCCCTGTTTTGCCTGAAATTAATAAGGGTATTTGTGTATTTTAAGTAATGATTGATTGCCCAGTAGGGGTATATTTGTTTTTGTTTTTTAGATATTTAAGAGAATTGATGTTAGCTGTATAGTATTTAATGTACCATGCATTTATTATGAAGTTTAAATTTATGTTTTATGTTTTATGTTTGTTTGTGGTGTGTGTTTTCTGGCCAGAATTGCTGTGGTGTTGTTAAAATGTTTGTGGTTTATGTTGTGTTTTTTCTAGGACCCCCCCTCCCTCAGTGTCAGTTTGATCACCTGACATATGAGGGATGAATTGGTAATAGAAATTTGTCACAAGATGGTGTGCAATAGAGTATGGGGGAACCCTGCAGAATTTACACCATTTATTTGTTTTATTTTTGTTGATTTATGTTTGTTTTGTTTGCTGTTGTTGGTGTTGTATGTTATAAATTGCATGGTTATAGATGAGCCCTGTTATTGGATGTTTTTAATTTTTTTGTGTTTAAGAATAGGGGGGAGATGTCCGGTTGCATCTTCCCTATGCTGCCTTGGTGGAAAGTTACAGTTGCATGGTTACGAGAACAGAGGGATGAGATAAAGTTGTTATGAGAAAGTAGGGAACTGCCAGAGCGAGGCAAATGCCAGGTGGCCTAGCTGAGATTGTTTTCAAGGTCCCAGGTGGATTCCGGCGAAGTGGGTCCGGCCTTGGCTGATTTTGGCGCAGAGTGCCATAAATACAACGGCCTTCTGCCTGCTACCCCATGTTGCTGCAGTGGAAGCCCTTATTGGAAACCTGCTTTGTGGGTGTTTGCACATTGGCAGAACCCTCCTGGCCCCTTGGGCCACTTGTGTTACCTGGAGGAGGGATGTATAGGTAAAAGTAGGGCACTGCGGAAGATATTGTTACGGTTTAGTTAGGCAGCTGGTGTTTAAATTTGCTTTTAGTTTTGCTGTGTAATAGATTGTAGTAATGTAATGCTATGAGCTGGGAATGTTTTGCTGTGCCTTCCCTTTTTTATTATGAGAAAAGTGGGGAGGTGTGGGATTGTTTTGCATGAGAGTGTGAGTTTTGTTATGAGAAGTTGGCCTTGGCTAACTTCTTTCTAGCAGGCAATAATAGGATAATAAATTAGAAAGCTGTCTAGGATGATGTTACCCTATGAAGTTATGGCAGTGCTTGTGTGTATTTTGTTAACCAATTAGCAATTGCTTGCTTGCCTGCTTCAAGAGTATAAAGATGTATGCTGGAGAGAAATAAATGACTTTGCGTCCAATCATACTGACTGTTGAGCTCTGTCCAAGTCTGCCTGCGATGCGACAGCCACCCTGCCAGAGTCGTACAGCTCCGCAAGTGAAACCCGTGGGAGGGACATTACACAGAAAAGGGGAATGGAAAGCTGCCCAAATTGAGATGCTGTGGAAAGGTACAGCCCCATCGCTACTCCTACTCTGCACACTTCTTGCAACAGCTGATGAACGGCCAGGTGCTTTTCGCATCCAAGTCCACAACAGGGGAAGACCTTGAGAAGTTTCCCGTGGCTTGCCTGGTTCAGCTGGTCAGAGTGCGGCACTCGTGGAGGCCAGATGGTGCAGAGGAGCCCCTGGGTGGCTGTGGGCCTGGGGAGGATGGCTTTTGATTTTTCGGCCTGACCGCTACGGGCAGCAAGGCCAAAAGTCAGATGGCCGGCTCTCTCGTCCACCACGCTCATCAGGAGCCCTTAGTCGACAGGCTCGGAGAATGCGGGCATCGCCCCCCACTACCTCTCGCATGCAAAGCGAGCGCTCTGCCGCTTGAGCTAATTCCCCGGAGCTGGCCTGACTCTCAGGCACCGGGCAAAAAAAGGCAAGGGCTCTGTGGCCTTAAGCAGAACACAGCCTGAAATGGGGGTGGGGCGCTACCCAGAGCTGGGGAAGGGGGTCCGAGTCCCAGCCACGCTCCTCGGCACAAACACCAACACTCCCTCCCTGGAGTGTGTCTGGGCTGAGAGTTAGCCCCTGAAACAAGCACCAAACTTCAGAAGACAACGCAGGGATAGATCACTTGACGATTGCCTGCTCTGGTCATTGCCTCTGAAGCGCCTGGCATCGGTTACTGTCAGAAGACGGGATAGTGGCCTAGCTGGACCATCGGTCTCACCCAGGAGGGCCGTTCCCAACAAAGCCAGGAGCAGGCCCAGGTCAGCAACTCTAGCAGATTCCCTGGCCCCTGGCCCAGCCTACAGCAAAACGACCCTGCCTCCGCCAGGATAGACAGCCACCGACTCCCTCTTCCAGACCAACGCAGCCCTTCTCCGCTTTGGCTGTCTCCAAGCTGTCTGTGTGCTCTGCTCTGCTCCACGGCTGCCATGCTGCCTGAGATCAGGAGGCTGCGAGGTCTCACGGTGTCAGCTGAGCTGGTATCGCATGCCACCCCGCCCATCTCCTCATTCCCTTCATGGACCCCTGGGATGTGAGTAATTCTGTATTTGAGTGGCTCTCCCTCCCGGCCAATGAGCTTGGCCTAGACTAGCAGGGAGGGAGGAGGAAAGGGATTGTGCTCCAGTGAGAGCTCAGAAAGAAAGGTGCAGGTCCCCCACTAGAGCCCAGCAGAGCAGAGCAGAGCAGGCTGGAGAATGTGTGTCTGGGTCTGACTACTTCTCCCATGCTCTTCCATTTGAGCTAACTTCCCCCAGCTGTCTCCAGCCTCCCAGTCAGCGCAAGGGGGAGAAGGGCCGGGGAGGAAGAGCTTTGTGCTCTGCAAGGGCTGGCTTTTTGGGAGGCCAAGCGGGGAGAGGGATGGAGGCCACTGGAGGAGCTGAGCCGGCTGACTGTCCATGGCTTCTAAAAGAAAGGCAAGAGAAGGTCCCAGGGCTGCCTTGCTGCTGGAGAACGCTGGCATCGATCCCGCTGCCTCTCGCATGCAAAGCGAGCGCTCTACCACTTGAGCTAATTCCCCTACCTTGACAGGTGGTGTCTCGATCCATCCATTTGATAACGGAGGCCACATCGTTCCCCACGCCAGCCAGTGACTCCTTCCAAAAGGGTCAGGCAAGGGAGGGGTTGCTGTTGGCCGGCTAGCTCAGTTGGTTAGAGCGTGGTGCTAATAACGCCAAGGTCATGGGTTCAAGCCCCATGCTGGCCACTCTGGGAGGGAGAGGGTGGCTTCTGCTCTTTTGGCTGACTGCTAGGGGTGGCAGAGGCCAAAACCAGGTGGACCGGGCACCGGCGCCGGGGCAGGACCAAGCTCCTGACACCTCCTTGGGCTCCCCTCCCTGGGCTCCTCGCTCCACCTGCTGCCTGAAAGGAACTTAGAGACGGGTGAGCCCGGCCGGCTGCCTTCCAGGCTCATAGGAGGCCAGGCTTGAGCTGCCCGCCCGCGAAGCCAAAATCGCAGGCCTGCCGGCTCGCCCCGATTGTCCACAGAGGGTTGACCTGATGGCCCGAATTCTTGCCGGCCGCCAGCTCCACCCAAATGTACCCGATGCCGGATCACGCTCCCCAGCCCAAGCCACAGAGGAAGGCTTAATACTCGGCACCCCAACCTAGGGGAGAGGCTTCACACTCCGCCGGCGCAGGGTGACCTTTGGGACTTCTCTGGACACCATCCTCCCACCGCCCACAGCCAGACCCCCCAAGCCCACCCCTCCGACAGGAAGGAGCAGGAGGACCACTCCGCCCAGGGGCACCACCACTCCAAGTCAGCTTCACTTGCTTTCTCTTCTACCCCTTTCCTCCCAAGTTATGCGCGCCTCACGGGAGCCGGCCCTGGGAAGACACAGGCACCGCACTCTGACTTGTGTCTCCCTTGGCGCAGCAGTGACACCCAGTCAAAGTAATGCACAGCAGGTGTTTTCCTTGGCACAGCAGTGACACCCAGTGGCCAATCAGGGTAACACACAGCGCATGTTTTCCGTGGAGCAGCAGTGACACCCAGTGACCAGCAGGTGGTATCAGACTCTTCTCGTTTGGTTGGGGACTGAAGTGGGCTAGACAAAATAAATTGGGGGGCACACCTGGCCCCACCCTTCATGAGGCCATTCCTCCCATGCCTCTGCTCCTTCCCAGTTAAAGGCCAGTCTCATCTCCTCTCCCCCCGGCCAGGGTTTAGAGCAATACAACCTTTATTAAAATAAAATAGTAAACAGGGTTTACTTTAAATAGTTTAAATCTGTCCAAATTTTAGTATTAAATCCAAAGTTCTTAAAGATCCCATGAATAACCAAAACCTAAATGAAAAATTGAAACCAACAACAATGCTTAATTTAAAACCCAAACATTAAGAAAAACTTTGTTTTTAAAAATAAAATCTAACAGATGCCATAAATTAATAATTTCAACATTTTATCGAAAAGGTGTGCTACAGCAGGATGATAAAATAACATAAAATAAATAAGCCTGACCACTAAAACCTCCTATAAAGTAATCAAATCCTTGAATACTGGCCAAATCTGTATAAAATATGCAGAACTATGTTAAAACTGGTGTTGCATGTCAGCCATTCAAATCCAGCAAATGTCATTTAAAAGCTCCATTCCAACTAAAAAAAACAAAACAACCCAATAAACCAATACAGTCACAGCCTGAAACAAACCTACACAGAAGCAAAATTAAACCTGTGCCAACATTGGAAGAAACTATGTAAATTTCTAATTCTAACTTCTTGTTTCTCCCAGGAGGAAAGTGTTTTGCATCTCAGTAACCAGGCTGTCACTGCAGCTTTCCTTTCACTAAATAAGAAGTGGCAGTATCATAGCCAATGAGGTTAATCCGAGGCGTGATTATTGCTAGTTGAAAACTTTTCCCAATGCCCTCAGTTTTCTCTATGAGAAATTGAAATTGTATCTTTGCACTAATATCCCAAATGTGCAAGTCCATCCCCTCAGAGCAGCCCCACCCTGAGCCCAGGGGAGAATCTCAACTGGTTTGTGCATTTGTAACCCTGGGGCCTGAAGCTGATGAGAGAAAGGGAAGTGAGCGATCTTGGAGGTTTCCGATACCACCTGCTGGGAACAGAGGGAATTGACTGAGCAACGTCCTGGCTAATTTTCACCTTGTTCTCTGCCAGCAGGCTCCACTGGAGAGCTCGGGAGTGACTTGACCATGGCAGCACCCTATGTACATTTTGGAGCCATTGGGGTGAAATGTGAGTACTTTTGGGGTTGGGACCCACATGAGAAGGGATGTGCACAAACTGGAGAGAGTCCAGCAGAGGGCAATAAAAATGATTAGGGGGCTGGGGCACATGACTTAAGAGGACCTACAGGCCATATCCTGTATGTTAAGCTAAGGCAAAGTTAGCATATCTATATTGTGACCTTTTACTCAGAAAGGAAAATTGACCTTTATCTTGTTACTCAAATAGAGAAGTACACACGCCTGTCTAAGACCTTTACCTAGACCAATCGACAATGGAGAATGGCATAAGGGGTTTTTCAGTGTTGTACCCACAGAATTAACAGGTACACCACAAGGGAACTTATGTGCATATGTACATGTCATCAACACGCACAAACATACTAGCCTATGAAGTAAGCGTACCCCAACGTTTTGTGGGTAAGGAATGAAATTTGGGCATAGGAGGAAGGATTTCCGGCACTTGTGCCCTATAAAAGAGGTAACCCACCTCGCTAGAGCACGTTGCTCTATCATTCTGACTTACTTCCTCCACTCTCTCTCTATCTACTATCAGTAGGCTGTACTTGTTCTTAAACTTTAAGTTTCAAAGTAACTCGGCTAAGCTCGGCTTCCCTAAGTTTTTATTCTTTGTTTATTAGGATTTGATTTTAAGTTTAACTTATTCAAGTAAACGCAAAGTAGCATTAGCTTTTTCTAAGCACTGCATCTTTCACTCAAGAATTGAGAAACCTGAACTGCAAGGCTGGTTCTGTGTCTCTTACCACCAGGTTATCAAGGAAGGGTGTGAGTATATTAACCAATCCTTTGTTGCATATAATGCCATATGTATCTTTTGAATAGCAGTAATGCAACTGTAACTTTATAACTCAATTAAATTAAATAAAATGTAAGCTAATAAATTAAATTTTCATCATATTTTCCAAATTAATATTATTAGTACACCCTAAATCAGGCTACATGGGACAGAGAGTTGGAGTGCAGGGGGATGAGAGCACTGGCTCTGGGGGTGCAGGCTTTGGGGTGGGGTTGGAATGAGAGGTTCAGGGTGCAGTAGAGGGCTCAACGTTAGGGCAGAGAATTGGGCTGTGAGGGCTCTGGAACAAGGCCAGGAAAAAGAGAATTGAGGCATGCAGGGCCGTCCTTAGGATTTATGGTGCCCTAGGCGAGATTATGAAACTGGTGCCCCTGTGCCTGATCTGCTCTTAGCAACACAAATATAAGCATACAGTATTGGAAAATTTGCCACATTCACATTATTAAAATCAGTTTAACTTAATGAATCACAATGTAATGCTGATGCACTGGCACTAAAGAAGTAGCACTATAGAAAAAATTCTGATTTGACAGAATGATGCAAATAGTATAATTTTTTTAATTTTGTCAAAATTTTATTGGAAATTTATATGAAGCGGTATTGAAACAAAGATTTGTTTTTAATTAAAAGCAATCTTTCTGGCTTTTTTGGCTGCAAAATCAGTTTAATAAGCTGGGTCTCCAAACAGTGGGAAAATATAACCCTAGTTTTACTGCTAGATAAAGGACAAAGTGACCAAAATGAAGTCAGCAGAGAATCATCTCATCTAGATTAAGGTAGCACAGAAATGTTACAGAAGTCCTATCGTGCCTTATTTTGTTTGGAAAGACATTAGCAATAACAGCACATTCCTATGATAAAATACATGATAAATCACTGCCTCTAAAGTTCCATCAAAAACTGACATTTTCACAGCTCTAGCATGATCTGCTGTACAGATTCTTCACAAGGAAGTGTCCCTGGCCTTTTTAACTCATATTAACTATGTAATTACTTTATGAAAGTTGGAGAAAACATTGTGAAAACGTAAAACATTGGCTGCCCAACTTCTGGGCTGGCAAAAGCTATACTGACTCACAGGATAAAAAAAAAAAGCAGGAGAACCTTAGTACAACATATGGTCAGTCTATACCAGGGGTCGGCAACCTTTCAGAAGTGGTGTGCCAAGTTCACTGTAATTTCAGGTTTCTCGTGCCAGTAATAC
Organism: Mauremys mutica; assembly: GCF_020497125.1. Taxonomy (NCBI): domain Eukaryota; kingdom Metazoa; phylum Chordata; order Testudines; family Geoemydidae; genus Mauremys; species Mauremys mutica. Next base: position 374,551 of record NW_025423298.1, read on the forward strand.
ATTTTAACGTTTGTAGAAGGTCTCTCTCTATGTCTATATTATATAAATAAACTATTGTTATTATCTGAGGTCCTGGCCACCGGTCCTGCTCAGGCCGCTGCCAGCTGAGTAAATGGAACCCCAGACCAGCAGTGGGCTGAGCGGGACTGGTGGCTGGAACCCTAGACAAGTATCCCAGGCCCTGCTCAGCCCCCTGCTGGTCTGGGGTTCTGACCACCAACTCCTGCCAGCCAGGATCCTGGCCGCCAACCCCCCTCAGCCCGCTACCAGCCTGGGATTCTGCTCACTCAGGCTGGCAGGAGGCAGAGTGGGGCTGGCGGCTGGGCTCCTGACTGGCAAGGGGCTGGCAGCCGGAACCCTGGAGTAGCAGTCGGCTGAGTGCTGCCAGCACCCCAGACTGGCAGCAGACTGAGCCACTCAACCCCCCACCGGCCCTGCTCAGCCCGCCACCAGCCCACTCAGCCCGCTGCCGGCTGAGTGAATGGAACCCCAGGCTGAGAGCAGGTTGAGTGGTTCAGCCGGCCTGCTCAGCCCGCTGCCAGCCTGGGGTTCCTTGGGGGTCCCCAGGCCAGCAGCAGGTGCTGAGTGGGGCCGACGGCCGGTATCCCAGCTGGCAATAGGGCAGCAGCCGGAACCCCAGAGCAGTGATGGGCTGAGCTGCTCAGCCTGCCGCTGCGTACCATCCAAAATCAGCTCACCTTTGGCGCGTGTGCCGTAGGTTGCCGACCCCTGCTTTATACGCTAGTAAGGAGATGAGCGTATTACAGTTGCTGGAGGGCTCTTATCATGAGTAACAAGCTATGGGGAAGTCAGTCAACATTTTTGGTTTCGCTGATGAAAACTGGCCCACTCCCTGCCTCAAACCAAACCTGTCACTAATAATTGTCAACAACTTAATTTTCTGTTTTTGGCTAAGATATTGATTTTTTTTTTTTAAAATATTGAAATTGGATTCAGGATTGTTAGCAAGAATTTTTGGCAAACAAAGTTGTTAAATGACAACCTAAATGACAACACAGTACTGCTTTCATGCTTGGCTCACCCCCAGCCTGCTGGTCCAACAGCTGCAGTAGACCCCAAAATCCACCTCTTGGGGTGCAGAGTGGCAACAGCAGCAGCAAACCCTCAGGTCCAATCACACGCCAATGGGCACCACCACCAGCCTTACGGACCATGGTGAAGTTAGCACAGCATCTGATCTCAGGGACAGGTCACCCATGAAGCCACAGCAGCTCATCCTGCCCTGTGCAGCTCCCCCAGGATGAGATGGATCGCTGGCAGCTGCCAGCCCGGGGGAGAGACGCGCTCCCCAGCTAGGGTGACCAGATCCAGATGTCCTGATTTTAAAGGGCCAGTCCCGATATTTGGGGCTTTGTCTTATATAGGCACCAATTACCCCCACCTAGAGTGACCAGACAGCAAGTGTGAAAAATCAGGACATGGGGTGGGGGGTAAAAGGAGCCTATATAAGAAAAAGACCCCAAAATTGGGCCTGGCCCTATAAAATAGGGATATCTGCTCACCCTACCCCAACCCCCTGTCTTGATTTTTCACACATCTGGCTAACCCCAGCCCAGCCCTGTGTGACATTCCAATCCCGGCTCACTGCCGAGGAAGTGAGTTACTTTCACTTTCATTCCTCAGCAGGCAGCCAGCCAGCCTCCTTCCCCCACGTACCCCACAGCACCTCACCCAACCCAGCCCTGATGGAGGGGAGGGAGGGGAGAGAGAGGGATGCTCCTGGGGAGGGGGAGAAAGGAGGGGGTGCTCCATGGGGCAGGGGCGGGAGAAGAATGGATGTTATGGGGGACAACAGAGGATACTGGTTCCAGAGCCGCAGAGCCTGCCTCACCTCACCTCAGCCGGGAGGAGAGTCACACTCACAGGTGAGCTCCTTCCCCACCCCCTCCCCCTCCCCTTCCCAGAGACCCCACCAGCCAATCCCCTCCCTCAGACTGTGCTGCATTTGGCTCTCTCTAGGACCCAGCAGCCCTGCTCTTACATGCTCCACTGCTTTCCCTCTGTCCGGGCTCCCAACAGAGCGGTGCCCCCAGACCTAGTGGTGCCCTAGGCAGCTGCCTATGGCTAAGGAGGGCCCTGAAGACATGAGAGAGAGATCAGGCTAGAGTAGAAAGTGGTTGGGGGGGGGTGAAGAGTTTGAAATGCAAGGAGAAGAAAAATCTTCCTCCTGCTCCCTCTCATCAGAGCATCTAAAAACCAGATGAGAGATACCTCTCCCCCACTGCAACACCAACTCTGGTGCGCTTGGGCTGAGAGAGAATCTTCTCTCCCCAGCAGCTCCAACACACCTGGGCTGGATCAGGGACACCTCCCCACACAGATCTGGTGTGCCTGGCCTGGGACAGGGGAGGGGCTCCTCTCCTCTCCATTGGGGACATGGTGGGATGAGAGATGTGACAGGGCTTTACGGGAAATCATTATTTGCCTGATTCATGTGCCAGTCCTAGTCCTTGCTGACCCAAATGAACGGTTTATCCTGCATGCTGATGCCAGTTTGGAGGGTCTGGGAACACTCTCTTACCAGGAAGTGGAAGGTAAATGTAAATCTGTGGCCTTTGCCAGCTGAGGACTGTCTGATAGCGAAACTCGCTGTCCCATCCACCAGCTGCAGTTCTTGGCCTTGAAATGGGCCATGACTGAGAAATTTCCAAACTACTTGTCCGGTGCTCAGTTTCAGCTATGGACAGAGAACAATCCACTGACTTCTGTGTTAACAAGGGCTAAGCTGGATGCTACAGGGCAGAGATGGGTGACTACTTTTGCTAGCCATAACTTCAGCATTCAATACCAATGAGTTGGTATAACAGGGAGTGTGATTTATCAGGACCACCAATTCTTGGCTCCGGGGAGGGTGTAAGCAGGGTCAGAATGAACTCTATCCTGCCATCTGTTGATGATGTGATGCAAAGGCATTTAGTTGCTGATGTGCATGGTCACACCCACCCCGCATTGCATGATGGGGGTAATTGTCCAAATGGTGATTTTGGTGGCTGTGGGACCTCCAAACTATTTCTTATTAGGGCAAGAGTACTTAAGTGTAGTAATCCTGGTGACATGAATCAAGAACAGTAGAACGGTACTTAGCAGTTCTTAATTTCAGAACTCACCCAAACCAACATAAAAATCTTTAGGAAAGGCACATGGGTTCCAAACAACAGCAAGATAAAAGAAATTGAAAATCAATATGTGTGTTTTGCACCATGAGATTCTTTAACAATCTCTAAACACACATTTTATGATTTTCTTCTCTCTTTAGTCCTGGAATGAGGTTGCAGTGCTTTCTGGTCCCCTTTTCCCACCACCCCGGCAGGTGGCTGCTGCGGGAGAACACGAGGGAGGCTCTGGGGGCGCTAGGCAGTGCTGTGTGTGTGGCTGTCAGGGGAAAGAGCCGAGGCTCCCGACTCGACCTGCCATTGACTCGCGTGGCTCTGCGCGCCGTCAGCCAGGGCGGGCCAGGCTGCGGACGTGACTCAGGCTTGGGCCGCATGGCCGTGCTTTCCTGATGAGGCATGAGGCAGGCCAAGAGCTTTGCACAGCGTACAGGGAAGTGGGAGGGAGGCGTCTTTGAGCCGGCGTGTCTCCTCCGCTTCTCCCTTGCCGCTTGGGCGGAGGCGGGAAGGGAGCGAAATGTTCCCGGCTGAAAGTTTTTGTGCTCGGCCTTGAGGATTAAGCCTGAGCCTCCGGCACGGCTGCTGCCAGAAGGGTTTCTGAATGGCATCCAGCCCGCTCTTTGGACCACCAGCTGAAAGCACTGAGGCCAAGAGGCAGCAAAATGGGACCTTTGAGGCACCCCCACAGGCCTCGGGGAAGCAAGGAAGCAGCACAGGCTTAGCGTCGTCCCTGGGTGGGCTCGAACCACCATCCTTTCGGTTAACAGCCGAACGCGCTGACCCATTGCGCCACAGAGACACGGAAGGGCAAGGCTGTATTGAGCACAAAAGCCGGGAATCAGCTCAGGGTACGGTATAGCACATGCATGCAGTGGTTAGACAAGCAACAGCAAGGAACTGGACTGGTATGGAGCGAAAGTTCTGTGGGAAGGAACCGAAAAGAGCAACGGGGCTGTGGTACAGCGCTCGCATATACTTTCTTTGGCCTGTTTTGCTGGAAGAGTTAGCAGAGCGAGATTGTTAGTCACAGGACAGTGGGTGGGTTTATGCAAATTCTGGACTCTGGGGCCAGGGGGGGCACGTGCACCACCTCTGCAACTGACGTTTGCTACCTCACTCCATAACAACACACCTTTTACCTCTCAGGACCAAAAATATACACCGTGAAAGAGATCTAACAGCATAAGCTTAGGGTAAGCAACTACAGCACTAACAACAATTTTAAGAGATTCAAAACCGCCTCTGTCTTTCCACACCAGGGACAGCAGAAAGGAC